>NW_013673708.1:28950-33422 GCF_000517525.1 Limulus polyphemus
ACCTAACAGTATAATGTGTTCCAAACCAACAATCATATCGTTGTAGCTATGGTTACCAGTGTTTGCCATACAGAATGTATTTGTTTTTTCACGTGTTTAGTAAATTTTTATTATCAACATTATGTTTCCATTTGTTGTGAAGAGAGGAAATACATTATAAATAAAAGTCCAAAGATACAGCTTTCAACAACGTTTCGACCACTCGATGAAGACTACACGAGTGATCGAAACGTTGTAAAAAAAGTTCAATAAAAATAAACAATCCACTGAAAAGCTGTATCTTTGGACTTTTATTATGTTTCCATTTGTTGTGAAGAGAGGAAATACACTATAAATAAAAGTCCAAAGATACAGCTTTCAACAACGTTTCGACCACTCGATGAAGACTACACGAGTGATCGAAACGTTATAAAAAAAGTTCAATAAAAATAAACAATCCACTGAAAAGCTGTATCTTTGGACTTTTATTATGTTTCCATTTGTTGTGAAGAGAGGAAATACACTATTAATAAAAGTCCAAAGATACAGCTTTCAACAACGTTTCGACTACTCGATGAAGACTACACGAGTGATCGAAACGTTGTAAAAAAAGTTCAATAAAAATAAACAATCCACTGAAAGGCTGTATCGTTTCCATGTTTGGTAAATTTAAAATATTAGAATCTAGATTAAAGAAATATATGCTATATTTTTTAGTTATCTCCACAAATCAACGTCTTAATGATAATTTCCAATTTACTTTTTCATCATTCTCATCACGTTTCTTTGTTTTCAAGCACAAAGGGCTATCACAATGGGCATCAAATCCCGAATTTTATCGTTATATTGCAGTTAGCCACTAGGGGCCCTACTGTGTTTCTATCAAACACATTTTTTATTTTTCTGACGTTTGATTGACGTTATCAGTCAGTTTCTTTAAATGATCAAAATGACAAATCTAATGAGTGCTGTGAGAAACCGACGTATTTGAATCAAATGTATTAACAAATATATATATAACATAAATCAAAACGTGTAACCCGAATCAGAGGATTGTTTGTTTGGCAAAACGTGTAACCTGAAACAGGAGACTGCTTGTTTGATAAGAAACTTTAATACTTATTGTTTGTTTGTTTGTTTGTAATTAAGCACAAAGCTTCACAATGGGCTATATGTGCTCTGCCCACCACGGGTATCGAAACCCGGATTCTAGCGTTGTAAGTCCGCAGACATTCCGCTGTGCCACTCGGGGGCAATACTTACTGAAGAAGGTCAAAGTTTTTATATACATTATTTCATTCGGAAATATTTTTTTTATTAGCTTCGATCTTCTAAGAAGATTCATTAACTCAAATATTTATATTTTAAAATCACTAAAATAGTAACATTCCACTTCTTTCTGACTCGTTCTTGTCTCAAGATTCCATCAAAACCCAAAGAAAATATCTTACATTTTATACCTTGAAGATGTCCCTAAGAGTCACGGAAGATTCGTTGTTATTCAATTGTTTTCGACAGAGGTCGTTTATCCCACACATACACTATCAGGCGTAAATAAGTTGATATATTTCTATTTCTACCTTTGGGAAATGTTAATATATTTGTTATATATATCCAAACAAACAATCCTTTGATTCAGTTTACGCGATTTGCCAAACAAACAATCTCCTGTTTCAGGTTACACGTTTTGCCAAACAAACAGTCTCCTGTTTCAGGTTACACGTTTTGCCAAACAAACAATCTCCTGTTTCAAGGTTACACGTTTTGCCAAACAAACAATCCCCTGTTTCGGGTTACACGTTTTGCCAAACAAACAATCCCCTGTTTCAGGTTACACGTTTTGCCAAACAAGCAGTCTCCTGTTTCAGGTTACATGTTTTGCCAAACAAACAATCCCCTGTTTCAGGTAACACGTTTTGCCAAACAAACAATCTCCTGTTTCAGGTTACACGTTTTGCCAAACAAACAATCCTCTGATTCAGTTTACGCGATTTGCCAAACAAGCAGTCTCCTGATTCAGGTTACACGTTTAGAATAGTTTTTATTATCAGATGACCAAATGACAGTTACTCGAAAATCTCAAACGATGCACATTCTTTGAGATTAGACCCTTCTTCCCCCAGTGGCTCAGTGTTAAGTATCGGGTTTCAATATTCATGGTGGACACAGCACATTGTGTAGTTTTGTGCCTAATAACAAGCAAGCAATCCTTGGACTTTCTGTCTTCTAAGTTTAAAGTTCTAACAACTTTAACTACTTTCACTGTATGACTCTTGAAAAATCTGAAGATTCTGAAATAAGATTGATTGTTGGAGTGATTTTAAAATGTGCAATCTCCGTTTAAAATCATCGATTTTGTTGGGAAAAAGCCTCAAAAAACAAAAGCACTGTGAAGTATAATTTCCCCTGGGTTACAAGAACAGGAAGCAATTTTATAACAACAGAAAAAGAAAAACGTAAAAAAAACTTGTAAGCTATTTTATTTGTTTCCTTATCTTTATTTTCTCCTTTGAGTTAGTGCTATAAAAACGATGTTACATGACAACAATTCAATCCAAATGCTATGTTTATCTTATATATATTAATAGATTTTATGTAAGATTACGTAGTATTTTAAGTTTTTAGGAAAACATTTTGCATCTAGGTTACAATAATAAAATGTGAAAATAGAGGGTAGTGGATGAGGGAGATTATATGAATTGCAATAAGAGTTGTTTGTTTCACAGCTACCACTCTGTCCTCTTTATAAGTTGGTTTTAGTTATGAAATGATAAACACACAATTACACTCGAAAACAAACCAGGTGGTCACTTTTTCTAATTTGGTTTGGTTTTGATCTGATTGTTGTTAAGCGCAAAACAACACAATGGGCTAACTATGTTCTGTCCACCATGCGTATCGAAACCCGATTTTTAGCGTCGTAAGCCTATAAACTTACCACTGACACACTAGAGGGCATCAGTGAGGTTAAAAACATCGTATCTTTATTGTTTTTAATTTGGTGTTTGTATATATTAATATAGTAAATATTGCACTTTCAAATGATATAAAATATACACGATTTAATTTAGCTTCTTAGTTATCATTTACGTGAAATAATAGTTATTTTATTGACATTTTTCTTGATGTTCTAGATAAGACATACCAGAGAGACACTGTATAGTATGGACAAAGAAACCCTGAACACCTAACACTTACCTCCGCCATCATGTCAGACAGAAGCAAAAGATCGAACGTCAACCATGGTAGAAACGTTTCAACAAGTTCCAATTTTTCATCAACCAACCAAAGATCGACACTTCATTCGGCTACAAGTCGATATTCATTCAGGCAAGAGAGTGTTGGCGCCAACGTTCTTATTATCGTTGGATTGTCATTGAGTTTCTTCGGTTTAGCCATGACACTCGCGGGAGTTTATGTCGAATTTACGCATTCTGAAACTCAAGACGCATTTATGGGGATCGGGCCGTCCCTGATCGGAATTGGCGTTTTCTTTCTCTTTCTTCGGCTATTTTTCTGCCCCACATACATCGGTAGCTGCTGTAAAGGGATAAATCGTTTATTTCCAACAAAAAATGTCATAAATCCACGTTCTTCTAGTAAAGGCACTATCTCAAGGACAACTTCTGCAAAAAGTTTCAACAGAAAATCTCCGCTAGTGGCTGGCGCGAGTGCACCGGGAAATACGAATGTATTAGCAAAACCTGCTGTTCGCTCAATAAATAAACCTAGTACCATAGGAAAAGTGAATTTTCTTCCAGAAGAGGAAACAAAAGATACTAAAATCCACGAGAATCGGCAAGATTGGGAAGCCAACACTGCCGGGCAATCACTATCCGACATTCTTCGGCCTACGACTGAAGACAAGTTTATTAATGTTGTCAACGTTTCTCGTGAACAAGAATTACAAAGCGGAAATGTAGAAAATAGGCTTAACGCTGAATCGAAGTCTACAAAATCGAACTCGTTGGAATTTTTAGATGACTTCAGTGAGACTATAAGAGAACTTGGGCTCAAATAACCGATCAAGTGATTACTAATTATAATCCACCTTGAACTTATAGTCTTTGTTTATTGTAAATATTTATTAATTCAAAGAAAAGTCTTTATAAAGTTTATCGACATAAAATGATATAAACTGAGAATTGTAAGAAAAATATGATCAATGTGGCAACACTACATCGTTTTCTCTGAAACATAAGATTAACAAAAAAGCCTAATCATCTAACTGATCATTTACAAAACTCAATCTAAAATACCAACAGAAAGTAAAATAAAGAACAATAAGTTAACATTCATGTAATAAAGTAGTGATTTGTTTTACATAACGTTTAAAGTAGTAAATAAAGAACTATAAGTTAACATTCATGTAATAAAGTAGTGATTTGTTTTACATAACGTTTAAAGTAGTAAATAAAGAACTATAAGTTAACATTCATGTAATAAAGAAGTGATTTGTTTTACATAACGTTTAAAGTAGTAAATAAAGAACA
>NW_013673709.1:0-1386 GCF_000517525.1 Limulus polyphemus
TATCTTCACAGTAAAGATTTAGACGATTGTTGAACCTATTATTTAACTATATGTATCTTTACAGTAAAGATTTAGACGATTGTTGAACCTATTATTTAACTATATGTATCTTCACAGTAAAGATTTAGACGATTGTTGAATCTATTATTTAACTATATGTATCTTCACAGTAAAGATTTAGACGATTGTTGAACCTATTATTTAACTATATGTATCTTTACAGTAAAGATTTAGACGATTGTTGAACCTATTATTTAACTATATGTATATTTACAGTAAAGATTTAGACGTGATGCAGGTCGTTGTTAGCGCTTTCCTACCAATAAACCTAAAACTGGTGATCACAGAACCAAAATATTTTACTGTTTTCTCTCGCATTCATTTTACTTGTTGCTTCACTTTATATCAATGATTTCATTTGTAATTAATTAATTACAAGTTACTTTTTCCATACAGCCACAAAACGTTCGCTTCAATATCTTCTAAATATAAATTGTATATCCAAATATCCTTTAATGACGACAGTATGAACTGGTAACGACGCACTACTTTTAACTGAGGACGTAAAGTTATTTGTCAGGGCGTTTAATATAGATCACCAGAATAATCCTGGTTAGAACATCTTGGGAGACGATACTTTTATCTTAAGACTAACAATAAAATCCCATCAAACTAACGACCTCAGGAGATAGTGCTAATTTTAAACCAACATAAGAGCATTAACGAACCCGAGCAGAAGGGTAACGTCTAAATGTTTTCGACATAGAAACCCAGAAATCTAGGCAGCGGTGATCTGTCTGCTAACACGTTTTAAACATTAAGAATTCCAAGTTGAGGGCTAAGAGGAACCGAACATACGAGTCCTTTTTCGGTAGTTATGGTTACCAAGAAAATGTCGAGGATTCTGAACTCAAGCGCGATACTTCAGCAATTACAATATAAACTTGTTAGTTAATGAAAACTTATGCACAATTCATATATAACAAGTAACTAACAGACTCATATCTGAAGCCAGTTCTGGTTAGAAACTTAATGTCATGACTAAGACCTGTAACGGTTAGAATACCTTGGTGGGAACTCTCGATAGAAATGACATTTTCAGCAGTTAGTCCTAACGTCCATATACCAAGTTAACAATAAGGAGATTTCAGTTAGTCCTAACGTCCATATAGTAAGTTAACAATAAGGAGATTTCAGTTAGTCCTAACGTCCATACAGTAAGTTAACAATAAGGAGATTTCAGTTAGTCCTAACGTCCATATAGTAATAATGGCTGGAGACGGCTTGAATGGGTAATGAAGAAAAACTTTAATATAAGTTTAACATAACAGCAAATGTACAACGTTTCGACAAGGTTTTGTCATCATCAGGTACTATTAAAGTTTT
>NW_013673709.1:2386-9052 GCF_000517525.1 Limulus polyphemus
GTTTTGTCATCATCAGGTACTATTAAAGTTTTTCTTCATTACCCATTCAAGCCGTCTCCAGCCATTATTAGTCTCAAAATGGGTTCCTCGTCATCGAATTTGAGTCCATATAGTAAGTTAACAATAAGGAGATTTCAGTTAGTCCTAACGTCCATATAGTAAGTTAACAATAAGATTTCAGTTAGTCCTAGCGTCCATATAGTAAGTTAACAATAAGAATATTTCAGTTAGTCCTAACGTCCATATAGTAAGTTAACAATAAGGAGATTTCAGTTAGTCCTAACATCCCTATAGTTAGTTAACAATAAACGTCTTCATAAGTCTAACTTTTTTAACAAATAAGAACAAAATGAGTTAGTTATTACTGAGAAAATACGTTTAAGCACCAGTCACGTGCCCCTGAGGCACAATAGCAATAAATATCAGAAGCTGTTGCCCCTGAGATACCACAGCAATAAATAATAAGTTGTTTCCTCTGAGATACCACAGCAATAAATAGCAAGCTGTTACCTCAGCAATAAATAACAGACGCTGAGGTCCATAGAGCTGAACAATAACAGAACATGTTGCTTTGAGATCCACACAGCTGACCATTAACAAAATACTTTGCCCTTGAGATCAAAACAGCTGACCAATAACAAAACATGTTGCTTTGAGATCCACGCAGCTGACCAACAACAAAACATGTTGCCCCTGAGATCCATACAGCTAGCTAATAACGAAACGTATTGCCCCTGAGATCCACACAGCTGACCAATAACAAAATATGGATATATATGAGGTGGACCGCAGAGATTCAATAAAGGAAAAAAAATTACCAGTGACATGACTTTATAAGATGTAGCATGAAATAAAATATTATTAGTGTTCATAATATATGGTTAAGATCTTTAGCATATTAGCTTTTTTTAGAATACGTATTGATCTTAGTGTCTTTAGTATATTTAGTGTTTTTAGAGTATTTAGTTTCTTTGGTATACTTAGTGTCTTTAGTTCTTTAGCATACTTAATGTTCTAGTGTCTTTAATGTACATAGTGACTTTAGTATAGTTAGTGTCTTTAGTTCGTCAGTATACTTAATGTTATTGTGTCTTTAATGTACATAGTGACCTTAGTATAGTTAGTGTCTTTAGTTCGTTAGTATATTTAATGTTTTAGTGTCTTTAATGTACATAGTGACCTTAGTATAGTTAGCGTCTTTAGTTCTTTAGTATACTTGGTCTGTATGTAGAGTCAAGACACAACACTGTATTTGACTTTTATGTTGAGTCACTATTTTAGTGCTACACACGGTTGTTCAGATCAGAACCGTACTGTTGAACAATCGCTTAATTCAACATACAAACCGACCGTACTGTTGAACAAGTGACATGACTCACTCTTTAAGTCAAGTGTATTATTAAACTAGGATTTGTATATGGAGTTGAGTGACTACTTTAACAATAAACTTTGCTTGCATGGCGAGTCCTTACTGGTTTAACAATATAGATTGTTTGTTTGTTGAGTTGAGTGATTGATTAGTTTAGTAATATAATTGACTTGCATGGCGAGTCCTCGCTGGTTTAACAATATAGATTGGTTGTTTGTTGAGTTGAGTGATTGATTAGTTTAGTAATATAATTGACTTGCATGGCGAGTCCTCGCTGGTTTAACAATATAGATTGTTTGTTGAGATGAGTGATTGATTAGTTTAGTAATATAATTGATTTGTATAGTGAGCGTCCCAATGAATTATCACTATTTGCTTTTCTGTCTGTCATGCTACAAGTTTTAGTAAAGGAGTTTAGTATTGTTGTTGTTTCTTGAGGTCAATATTTGGTTCTACATTACGTGATCACGATTAGTATTCTTGTTATTTCTTGAGGTTAGTATTTGGTTCCACATTCTGTGACCACGGCTAGTATTGTCGTTATTTCTGAGGTTAATAGTTGGTTCTACATCATTTGACCACGACTAGTATTGTTATTTCTGAGGTTAATATTTGGTGGTACATCATTTGACCACGACTAGTATTGTTGTTATTTCTGAGGTTAATAGTTGGTTCTACATCATTTGATCACGACTAGTACTGTCGTTATTTCCGAGGTTAATAGTTGGTTCTACATCATTTGATCACGACTAGTATTGTCGTTATTTCTGAGGTTAATAGTTGGTTCTACATAATTTGATCACGACTTGTATTGTTGTTATTTCTGAGGTTAATAGTTGGTTCTACATCATTTGATCACGACTAGTATTGTCGTTATTTCCGAGGTTAATAGTTGGTTCTACATCATTTGATCACGACTAGTATTGGGACAATACTAGTCGTGATCAAATGATGTAGAACCAACTATTAACCTCAGAAATAACAACAATACTAGTCGTGATCAAATGATGTAGAACCAACTGTTAACCTCAGAAATAACAACAATACAAGTCGTGATCAAATGATGTAGAACAAACTATTAACCTCAGAAATAACGATTATTTCTGAGGTTAATAGTTGGTTCTACATCATTTGATCACGACTAGCATTGTCGTTATTTCCGAGGTTAATAGTTGGTTCTACATCATTTGATCACGACTAGTATTGTCGTTATTTCCGAGGTTAATAGTTGGTTCTACATCATTTGATCACGACTAGTATTGTTGTTATATCTGACGCTAATATTTTGGGGTACATCATTTGACCACGATTAGTATTGTTATTTCTGAGGTTAATATTTGGTACTACATTCTGTGACAATGACTGATATTGTTATTTCTGAGGTTAATATTTGTACGAAAGTACAAGTTTTTCAATATCTGGTCGTGTTAGTACGTCTTCAGTCTAAAGGTGTTTATAATTCCATGATCAAAATATCACTGACTTTTGAATATTTTTCTCAATTTTCGGTTATTGTTAGTGACATATCTACAATGTTGTTTTACCTTTAGCTAATACTTTATTTTCAATTCTTAATACAATACTGTATATCCTTTATAGATAATTCAGAATTGCTACCAAGCTACTACGTACGTTATAGTTGCCTCTCCCCTTCCCCCACTAACTCAGCTGTATGTTTGAAGGCTTATAATGCTATAAACAGGTTTCGATACCCACGGTGCGGCACATCACAGAAAGTCCATTGCGTTACTTTTGTACTTAACTACAAAAAAACAAACAAATATACATTATATTAATAGTTATAGCAGTCAATTCCTTTTGACTATATCGCCATCTCTTGACTAAATTAACAAGTGAAAGTGATTGAAATGAGTACATTTTAAATTGGTCGCATCTTGTTCGAAGAATAGACATATTCATATTTATACACACAATTTTCAGTATTAAATTTAAGATATATTACAATTTGATATTTTTTTCACCCATTTCCATCGAGAGTATTTTTTTTTCATTCTCGAATCATGAGGGGTTTGATGGAAAAGTTTTAACCCTGGTTTCTGTCGCTGAGGGTGTGTCTTGGGTTTTAATGTACTAGGGTTTCTAGGAAGCTAGGAAGAACATGAACATTGTTGATAACGAATGGAACATGTTTCTAAATGTTACGTTTATACAAAAGCTATTCGTTCAGTAGCGAAGTAGTCTGAGCTGTAAAACAAAGCATTACAAAAGAAATGCATATGGCTTAACCTCTTAACCTCATTGAAATAATACCTAGCGATTGGAAAGTCTTAACCTCATTGAAATAATACCTAGCGACCGGAAAATCTTAACCTCATTGAAATAATACCCAGCTAACGGAAAGTCTTAACCTCATTGAAATAATACCTAGCGACCGGAAAATCTTAACCTCATTGAAATAATACCTAGCGATTGGAAAGTCTTAACCTCATTGAAATAATACCTAGCGACCGGAAAGTCTTAACCTCATTGAAATAATACCTAGCAAACGGAAAGTCTTAACCTCAGTTGTAATAATACTTACCTGGCATCCGGGAAGTTTTAATCTCGTTGTAATAATACTTACCTGGCGACCGGGAAGTCTTAACGTCGTTGTAATAATACTTACCTGGCGTCCGGAAGTCTTAACCTCGTTGTAATAATACTTACCTGGCATCCGGGAAGTTTTAATCTCGTTGTAATAATACTTACCTGGCATCGCGAAGTCTTAATCTCGTTGTAATAATACTTACCTGGCGACCGGGAAAAAATACACAAAACAAACAGAAACACTAAAGTATCACGAAGGTCAATCACGTTGTTATTAAACGTGTCAGACTTACAATCAAGTGTATTACTTTCAGGTTCGTCAGACTTACAATCAACTGTATAACTTCCAGGTTCATCAGACTCATTGTCAACTGTATCATTTTCAGGTTCATTAGCCTTACTTTCAACTGTATAATTTTCAGGTTCATCAGACTCTGATGAACCTGAAAGTTATACAATTGAAGTAAGGCTGATGAAACTGAAAGTTATACAGTTGAAAGTAAGGCTAATGAACCTGAAAGTTATACAATTGAAGTAAGGCTGATGAACCTGAAAGTCATATAGGTGATTGTAAGTCTGATGAAACTGAAAGTTATACAGTTGAAAGTAAGTCCGATGAACCTGAAAGTTATACACATGATTGTAAGTCTGACGAACCTGGAAGTTATACACTTGATTGTAAGTCTGACGAACCTAAAAGTTATACAGTTGAAAGTAAGGCTAATGAACCTGAAAATGATACAGTTGAAAGTAAGGCTAATGAACCTGAAAATGATACAGTTGAAAGTACCTTACTTCAATTGTATAACTTTCAGGCTCATCAGACTTACTTTCAACTATATAACTTTCAGGTTCATCAGACTCACAGTCAACTGTATAACTTGTAGGTTCATCATACTTACTTTTAACTGTATAACTTTCAGGTTCGTCAGACTTACAATCAAGTGTATAACTTTCAGGTTGATCAGACTTACTTTAAACTGTATGGCTTTCAGGTTCATCAGCCTTACAATCAAGTGTATAACTTTCAGGTTCATGAGCGTTACTTTCAACTGTTTGTTCTCAGGTTCACCAGTCTTACTTTAAACTAGACTGCTTTCAGGTTCATCAGCCTTACTTTCAACTGTATAACTTTCAGGTTCATCAGCCTTACTTTAAACTGTTGGTTCTCAGGTTCACCAGTCTTACTTTAAACTAGACTGCTTTCAGGTTCATCAGTATGATTCTAAGGTGATCAAGTTTACTTTCAACCTTGTTACCGTCAGGCTCATTTGGCTTATTATCTTTAACTGCATATTTTTCATGTTCGTCAGGTTTACCTTTACCTACATTGCTTTCAGGTTTTTTGGCTTGTAATCAACAATATGGTTCTCAGATTCACCAGACTTACTGACAGCTGTTGGTTCTCAGATTAATAAGATAACGGGAGGGAGAGCAGTACCTGTTTGGGTGGAACTGTTTCTTGTGGCCATATTTTTAATGTCATATACAAGTAAAGATTTTCTGGATTCTCGGGTTTGTGAAGTTACTGAAGAAAACTAGATACAAAAAGACTTGAAAAATCAATAGCATATTTCCATTTACGACATAGTATTTCGCGTTGTGAACTTGATAAAAAATCATCTACACATACTTATCACCAGCTAGCTACAAAACAGCCACAGCTGAAAGAATTGGTTCACCAGCAAGCTACAAAACAGCCACAGCTGAAAGAACTGGTTCACTAGCAAACTACAAAACAGCCACAGCTGAAAGAACTGGTTCACTAGCAAACTAGGTGAACCAATTCTTTCAGCTGTGGCTGTTTTGTAGTTTGTTAGTGAACCAGTTCTTTCAGCTGTGGTTGTTTTGTAGTTTGCTGGTGAACCAATTCTTTCAGCTGTGGCTGTTTTGTAGTTTGCTAGTGAACCAATTCTTTCAGCTGTGGCTGTTTTGAGTTCTTTTAGTTGTGGCTGTTTTGTAGTTTTCTGGTGAACCAGTTCTTTAAACTGTGGCTGTTTTACATATTGCTGGTAAACCAATTCTTTCAGCTGTGGCTGTTTTGTAGTTTCCTGGTGAACCAGTTCTTTCAGCTGTGGCTGTTTTGCAGCTTGCTGGTTCACTAGCAAGATGTAAAACAGCCACAGTTTAAAGAACTGGTTCACCAGAAAACTACAAAACAGCCACAGCTAAAAGAACTGGTTCACTAGCAAGCTGCAAAACAGCCATAGCTGAATGAATTGGTTCACCAGCAAACGACAAACCAGCCACAGCTGAGAGAACTGGTTCACTAGTTCGTAATATGGTTTCATGAATAAGAAATTCGAATTTTTTTTTACACGATTGAATGTGAAATCATGAGGCACGTAGATGATATTATGGTAACGTTGGACTAAACTTAAGTTTAGGTTAATAAAACACATTTTCCTAGTTATACCTGCTGGATAAGTCTGAACTTAATAAAGAAACATTTTATCACACTGGATTAACCTTAACTTTCAGAAGAGTCACTGCATCAGATTGGATTAACCTTAACTTTCAGAAGAGTCACTGCATCAGATTGGATTAACCTTAGCTTTCAGAAGAGTCACTGCGTCAGATTGAATTAACCTTAACTTTCAGAAGAGTCACTGCATCAGATCAGATTAACTTTAACTTTCAGAAGAGTCACTGCATCAGACTGGATTAACCTTAGCTTTCAGAAGAGTCACTGCATCAGACTGGATTAACCTTAGCTTTCAGAAGAGTCACTGCATCAGACTGGATTAACC
>NW_013673709.1:9968-19497 GCF_000517525.1 Limulus polyphemus
CAGATTACCATATAATAACATTTCGTGATAACTTAAAGACTACTATACAGTGGCAACCTGTATTCCATTCTTAATTCCATAGTAGTCTTTAAGTTATCACGAAATGTTGCTATATGAAAGTAGCTAAAGGAACAAAAGTTGTCATTCTGTGGAATTAAGAATTGAATACGGGATGCCACTGTATAGTAGTCTTTAAGTTATCACGAAATGTTACTGTATGATAATCTGTGGAATTAAGAATGGAATACAGGTCTTTAAGTTATCACGAAATGTTACTATATGATAATCTGTGGAATTAAGAATGGAATACAGGTCTTTAAGTTATCACGAAATGTTACTATATGATAATCTGTGGAATTAAGAATGGAATACAGGTTGCCACTGTATAGTAGTCTTTAAGTTATAACGAATTGTTACTGTATGATAATCTGTGGAATTAAGAATGGAATACAGGTTGCCACTGTACAGTAGTCTTTAAGTTATCACGAAATGTTGCTATATGAAAGTAGCTAAAGGAACAAAAGTTGTCATTCTGTGGATTAAGAATGGAATACAGGTTGCCACTGTACAATAGTCTTTAAGTTATCACAAAATGTTGCTATATGAAAGTAGCTAAAGGAACAAAAGTTGGCATTCTGTACAGTGGCAACCTGTATTCCATTCTTAATTCCACAGAATGCCAACTTTTGTTCCTTTAGCTACTTTCATATAGCAACATTTCGTGATAACTTAAAGACTACTGTACAGTGGCAACCTGTATTCCATTCTTAATTCCACAGATTATCATACAGTAACATTTTGTGATAACTTAAAGACTACTATACAGTGGCAACCTGTATTCCATTCTTAATTCCACAGAATGACAACGTTTGTTCCTTTAGCTACTTTCATATAGTAACATTTTGTGTCTAGTTAAAAAAATACCATGTGGTGACACCGTGTGTCCTACTATGGACTACCATGCAGTGAAAACTTCTGTTCTTTTAGATATTACCGAAACATATTGGAGATAAATGTTAGTTCATAATGCAGTTGGGTTTCCTTTTTATGTTCTAAAGTTCCGGCTCCAATGTTTGCACTTGTTATTCACAAGTTCCATTAGCCACCTCATCCATGCCACGATCTTAACATTAGCAGTAGCTGAATTTACGGCTATCGTTTTCTACACATTTATGGTGTATATTGTCTGCTGCTCTGGAGTATTTGAGTTTTAATTACAATGTTTGTTAACCACAAAGATCGAAGCTCTACAAGTATCATTTTCCTTTCAACTCGCTGAGTCTAGCATCCAGTGTCTGGAATATGAGGAATACCCTAAGTTCGCTTGAATAATTAGGCTTACAATAACGCAGTTACGTGATGAATCTTATGATGTTTAGAAATGAGGAAAAAATAAGTTAACCTTTGAAGTCCAAGGTCATGTCATACAGCTTTTGTATAACATGAACTCTATTTACATCATGATCTATAAGAAGTTAACCTTTAAAGTCCAAGGTCATGTCGTACAGCTTTTGTATAACATGAACTCTATTTACATCATGATCTATAAGAAGTTAACCTTTGAAGTCCAAGGTCATGTCGTACAGCTTTTGTATAAGATGAACTCTATTTACATCATGATCTATAAGAAGTTAACCTTTGAAGTCCAAGGTCTCTGACTTATGAATGTGTTGCCATTACATTATCTTACAGAGAGATCGAACGTTTTGGAAATGGCCTTGACCATATACTGCTAGCTTGTTACTAGGACTGATAAAAGTAGAAACTTTTAAACTTCCAGATAAGAATTTTATTACAGCTACTAGCACTACTAACCTTCTGTCAACCATAATTATTACCCCCTCTTTTGCTTAAATCCCTTACTTTTATGAGTGTGGTTAATTATTGAAAGAGGTTAAATTTATTAAAAAAACACACACTCGTGTTATGAGGTAAGTTATCTCAGTAAAGTGGAAACTGATATGAGTTTCAATTTTCTAATGAAAGACTATTATTTTTAAGACTCTCTAGGTGTTTAAGCAAATCGGAAGCTACACTGTCACGCACCAGTGTCGTTTGTCGTTAATCATGATAGCGTTTTGTCGTTTTCCCGCCAGTTAAAAAAAAATACACCCTTCTAATCAGCAGACTTGTTTGATTTACTGCTTGAGCGATAAATAAAACTGTCTTGGTTAATTAACTGATAAAAAGAGGGCGCCGTGAGAATATCTAACCATATATGTATATACAGATTAGGCTAACTGTGGTACTAAAGCACTTTGACGAAACGAGTTCCTATTCACATGCTGGATATTGAATATTTTTTATTTCTGAATTGAGTGTAATAACAAAATTACTCCTCAATATGTAAATGCTTAGCGTAAAAAATATTAAAATCATTTGCTTTATGAAAAACGTATTCTACTATGTAATATAACTGGTATTTGGTTAAGACGTGTAGATTTTTAACAGCTTCATACAGTGATAGATTATTCCGCAGTGAGAAATACTCCAGTAAACTGACAGAAAGGTGATATAACTGAAGCTTACAAATTTATTTTGGAAATCGATAGGATTAAGATTTTTGATTTCTTTGTGCTGGCCCCCCAGTGGCACAGCGGTATGTCTGCGGACTTACAACACTAGAATCCGAGTTTCGATATCCGTGAAGGACAGAGCACAGATAGCCCATTGGGAAGCTTTGTGCTTAATTACAAACAAACAAATTTCTTTGTGCTGTATTATGAACAGGACGAGAAAACAGAAGTTTAAGGTTTAGAAAAGACTCCAGTTTTTTCTAACACGGTGATTGGCTTTATACAAGAGTATAAAAGGAGAATCTTTAAGTTCCTGAAAAATAGAGGATTGGTTTAAATGTCCACTGTTTCTCAGGGGTGATTGGTTCAGGGAAAATCTTTTGATGACCAAATGGTCCCTCGTTGTCCGCATATTACACCAGGATGATCTTTATATATTTCATAACTGATATAGCTATGGATTTCGAATGTCCTGCAACACGTGCTATTATTGTTTGGGAAGGTCACATGTGACAATGGCTGTTACCTAGAAGCTTGTATTATGTTTGTTCACCCCTGGGGTGGGGGTTGGGGATAATGCAGATATTTGTACAGATTGATACGGATAGTAAGAAATATCATTCCTGTTTGAGTTTTTTATTTGTGCATTTCCTTTTCTGTCTATTCTTCGTTGTATCTTGAGCTTGTGTTGTGCGATACGTTTTGGCTAACTGTTGAAACCAGTGTACCAGAATATCACATATGCACAGAGTATTGTCTCCGCCACAAAATGGCGGCCATGTTTTTCTACATCTATGGGACTTTTCTCAAGATTTCGTAAAATAATTTTTCAGTTAGTGATACAGAAAACAAATTGTAAGATATGAACGGGGGGGGGGGGTATTTGAACACAAATATTTTTGGTACTAATAATTCACATCTCATGTTTTTGGTTTATACGGTAAGAAAAAACATTAGCACTACTGAAAAGGTTTCTCATTTGGGGAGTAAAAATAAAACGCAAAAACATGACATTAAAATCGCAAACATTAGCACTACTGAAAAAACAGATATCAACTAGAGGGGGACTCAGTAGAGCGAATACCTCCGCCACGCAGCGTTGATCACATTCGCCTCTCAAACAAAAATCAACTTATTCGCACCATGTTGACAGGACATTGAAGAATAATATTCTACATATGGCCATCAAGTTTAATCAAAATCTATCATTTTTTGACTGAGTTATAGAGCAAAAATAGTGTGACAAATGGGCTCCCATGTTACCAGAGAGGTTTTTTATTTATTTTCGTGACCTTGCTGTGACCTTGACCCTCCAAAACTAATCACTTCTAAGCTGGGTCGTAGTCCAGATGTATACCAACTTTCGTCCCAATCCATTCAAACTTTTTCGAGAAATCTTGCTGACAAACACACACACACAGGGGTGAAAACGTAGCCTCCGTCCACCTTAGGTAGAAGAGATAATACATTATTCACTGTGTATGATATGGAAAAGTAACCGTCAGATGCTATTTAAGATGACATATACCGGACTACAAAAACTTACACTTAGCCACAAGATGGCATTGCTCTAAGATTGGTTGGTTGGTTGTTTTAGAGCAAAGCCACATTGGGCTATTTGCTGTATCTACCGCGGGGGATAGAACCTCAGATTTTAGCGTTATAAGTTCGTAAAATTACCGTTATCCCATCGAAGAAAAAATAATGTCTGTTTAAAATATCAGAAAATAATTGAACCGCCTTCTTGTACAGTTTGTTCTTATTGCCATATTAACATATTGAAATATGTTGTTTGGTAAATATGTGAACAACTTATATTATCAAAAGGCACACTTCTCCACATCAATCATTACTGATAAGGTGTACACGATATCGATCACATGATTTGTGAAAGAATTTCCTAGAATGATTAACTGTCACAGTAAACAGATGGTTAACAGTCACAGTAAGCAGATGGCTACCTGTCACAGTGAGCAGATGGTTAACAGTCACAGTATGCAGATGGTTAACACTCACAGTAAGCAGATGGTTAATCTTCACATTGAACATATGGTTAACTGTCACAGTAAACAGATGGTTAACAGTCACAGTAAACAGATGGATAACCGTCCCATTAAACATATGGTTAATCATCACATTGAACATATGGTTAACTGTCACAGTAAACAGATGAATAACTGTCACAATAAACAGATGGTTAATCATCACTTTGAACATATGGTTAACTGTCACAGTAAACAGATGATTAACCTTCCAAGTAAACAGATAGTTAATCATCACCTTGAAAATATGGTTAACTGTTACAGTAAACAGTTGATTAACCTTCCAAGTAAACAGATAGTTAATCATCACCTTGAACATATGGTTAACTGTCACAGTAAACAGATGATTAACCTTCCAAGTAAACAGATGGTTAACCGTCACATTAAACAGATGGTTAACTGTCACAGTAAACAGATGATTAACCTTCCAAGTAAACAGATGGTTAACCGTCACATTAAACAGATGGTTAACTGTCACAGTAAACAGATGGTTAACCGTCACATTAAACATATGGTTAACTGTCACAGTAAACAGATGATTAACCTTCCCAGTAAACAGATGGTTAATAGCCACAGTAGACAGATGATTGCCTGTCACATTAAACAGATGGTTAATCATCACATTGAACACATGGTTAATTGTCACAGCAAACAGATGATTAACGTTCCCAGTAAACAGATGATTGTCCGTCACATTAAACAGATGATTAATCTACACAGTAAACAGATGATTAACAGCCACAGTAAACAGATGGTTAACCGTCACATTAAACAGATAGTTAATCATCACCTTGAACATATGGTTAACTGTCACAGTAAACAGATGATTAACCTTCCCAGTAAACAGATGGTTAATAGCCACAGTAAACAGATGATTGTCCGTCACATTAAACAGATGGTTAATCAACACATTGAACACATGGTTAATTGTCACAGTAAACAGATGATTAACGTTCCCAGTAAACAGATGATTGTCCGTCACATTAAACAGATGATTAATCTACACAGTTAACAGATGATTAACAGCCACAGTAAACAGATGGTTAACCGTCACATTAAACAGATGGTTAATCTACACAGGGCCATGGAACAATTCGTCAGATTTTCATTTCCTTCTGTGATGTGTATGTCCTTGGAATAAGGTATAGCGGGTTCTGTAATGTAATTAAGGTATAGCGGATTCTGTAAAGTAATATATATAAAAGAATAGTCTCAAATCCTGACATGTACTGACACCTTTCCCTAAGGGGTGGTCTTCAACAAAGTCATCATTACCGCTCTTGTTCAAACTCACGATACACTGTTTGGATAAAGATAATGAAATTAAAACATGGGAGGTCCATTTATCAGCTACTGGTAGTTTCCTGATAAGTGACAGTCAAATGTCCAGTATGTGTCATTAAGTTTCACTTGTACGCAAGAAATCTTTATCCAGCAGAATAAGAGCATTGTTTTTTTTTTAATAGTGGTCTTTGGTTTGAGGTATCAACGGCAGAATCAAAGCCACAACAACAATTACTTAATAACCAATCACAAATACGTTTCAAAATTCACGTGCATCATGATTATCAGTAGTTGATAATATATCCGTAAAGTTTACAAAGGAACTGGATTGGAGGAACAGAATACTGGTTATTTTTCAGGCTTTTAACGTGAGTGATCCTGTTGTTTATTAAACGTCCCGCACCTATAGAAGGCTTAGGTAATTGAGCCGAAAGCTTGTGCATTAAAAAAACACACTAATAAGCGTGGTGATAGTCCAAATAAATTATTTAATACAAAAAAAGACCGGTTATCTTTATTCTCCTTTAATACGTATTATTTATTATGACACACATAATATAACACGATAACGATGAGCAGACCAAAGTTAATTAACTTCGTGTGCGTGCTTTTGTTTTTACACATTTAATGTGTCTAAAAAATTGTTACCAAAACTAAGAAACTGATGACAAGGATTTTCCTAAATGTTAAAATAATACCGCATCTTCTTGTTTTTATTTTCCTCTTAAAAACTTAAACGAAACGAATATATGTTTTGCAGACAAAAAATATAATTATAATAAAA
The DNA here is from genome assembly GCF_000517525.1 of Limulus polyphemus. Classification (NCBI taxonomy): domain Eukaryota; kingdom Metazoa; phylum Arthropoda; class Merostomata; order Xiphosura; family Limulidae; genus Limulus; species Limulus polyphemus. The sequence continues at coordinate 16,595 of NW_013673709.1, forward strand.
CAATCTTATAATAATGTACGTACATAAGCTGTATTGTTCCCTAATAAACATACATGCTTGATGCTTTATGTCCACAGTTCACGAGTTATACAATAACGATAAAGTATCACTAGATTTGGACTACAGAAATAAAGGACGTTTATTTGTTTTGTGGGCAGTTAACACCAATAACCAGAGGCAAATAAAAGGTAAAGTATTTTTTATTTACTTCCCACCTTTATAAAAAGCCAATGATAGTTATTTTCAAATTATTAGACAACAAATTGTTCGTGATATAACACAAAAAGTAAAAATAATGTAAAGTAATTTTAACGTGGCCATGTTCGTTGTGAATTACGTTGTGGATTACAAGTAAAGTGATTTTAACGTGGCCATCTACAGTGATTCGTTGTGAATTACAAGTAAAGTGATTTTAACGTGGTCATGTGCACTGATTAGTTGTGATTTACAAGTAAAGTGATTTTAACGTGGTCATGTGCACTGATTAGTTGTGATTTACAAGTAAAGTGATTTTAACGTGGTCATATGCATGATTAGTTGTTATTTACAAGTAAAGTGATTCCAAAGTGGTCATGAACCGACTACACAGGTTAAACAATCTCCAATATTGAGACAGATCTCCGGATACTCATATTGTCTGAAGATTTATAACGTTAAAAACCAGGTTTCGATATGCGTGGTGGTCAGACCACAGATAAGTCATGGTGTAGCTTAACAACAAACAAGTCAACAAATCTTCATATTCTTGGCAGAATTTCAACAATTTCAATTTTCACTTTCACAAATGACAGAAAATAAGTTTCATTTTTCTTCACGAGCTTACCTCATCAGAAGACAAGAACATAATTACTTAGCCAAACCTCTTTACAACTATAACCGTCATAGTCTTTGCCAGCAGGGGCCCAACATTATAAGTTAATTTAAAACAGGATGGGGCGATCTCTAGCGTTAATGGTCACGACATAAATAAATTGTCAGTGTTTAGGGTGTGATTTTCACTAATTTTCTAATCACACACTCTTGAAATGATGTCTTGAGCATGAGGTAAGGCTTAAGTGACGGGATATAACTAACGCAGTGGGAGATTTTGATGTCAGTGTCGTGGGATTGGCTGTGAGCACATGAAACTTATTAGGTCGTGTTAACAGGTGTCCATCTTTCTGGTCACGATGTTGGTTAAGCCGGCAGATGTTACACACCATGGCTTGGCAGGGTCTTGTCGTCACGAGGCCTTCAGTAATAGGTTTCAAGTCGATAAACACTTGAACGGAACCAGTCGTAAGATCTCAAAAATCCCCAAAGAAGTAATGTTTTAGAAAAGAGAGTAGAGTGCTAAATCAGCAGAGGTTAAATAGAGTGCTAAATCACTAGAGAGGAGAGTGCTAAATCAGCAGAGATTAAGTGGAGTACTAAATCAGTAGAGAGGAGCGTGCTAAATCACTAGAGAGTAGATTGCTAAATCAGTAGAGATTAAGTAGAGTGCTAAATCACTAGAGAGTAGATTGATAAATTAGCAAAGATTAAGTAGAGTGCTAAATCAGTATAGAGTAGAGTGCTAAATTAGCAAAGATTAAGTAGAGTGCTAAATCAGTAGAGAGTAGAGTGCTAAATCAGCAGAGATTAAGTAGAGTGCTAAACCAGTAGAGAGTAGAGTGCTAAATCACTAGAGAGTAGATTGCTAAATCAGTAGAGATTAAGTAGAGTGCTAAATCACTAGAGAGTAGAGTGCTAAATCAGCAGAGGTTAAATGGAGTGCTAAATCACTAGAGAGGAGAGTGCTAAATCAGCAGAGATTAAGTAGAGTACTAAATCAGTAGAGAGGAGAGTGCTAAATCACTAGAGAGTAGATTGCTAAATCAGTAGAGATTAAGTAGAGTGCTAAATCACTAGAGAGTAGATTGATAAATCAGCAGAGATTAAGTAGAGTGCTAAATCAGTAGAGAGTAGAATGCTAAATTAGCAAAGATTAAGTAGAGTGCTAAATCAGTATAGAGTAGAGTGCTAAATTAGCAAAGATTAAGTAGAGTGCTAAATCAGTAGAGAGTAGAGTGCTAAATCAGCAGAGATTAAGTAAAGTGCTAAATCAGTAGAGAGTAGAGTGCTAAATTAGCAAAGATTAAGTAGAGTGCTAAATCAGTAGAGAGTAGATTGCTAAATCAGCAGAGATTAAGTAGAGTGCTAAACCAGTAAAGAGTAGAGTGCTAAATCAGTAGAGATTAAGTAGAGTGCTAAATCAGTAGAGATTAAGTAGAGTGCTAAATCAGTAGAGAGTAGAGTGCTAAATCAGCAAAGATTAGGTAGAGTGCTAAATCAGTAGAAAGTAGAGTGCTAAATTAGCAAAGATTAAGTAGAGTGCTAAATCAGTAGAGATTAAGTCGAGTGCTAAATCACTAGAGAGTAGAGTGCTAAATCAGCAAAGATTAGGTAGAGTGCTAAATCAGTAGAAAGTAGAGTGCTAAATTAGCAAAGATTAAGTAGAGTGCTAAATCAGTAGAGATTAAGTCGAGTGCTAAATCATTAGAGAGTAGAGTGACAAAAGATTGTCAATTATCGTGATATTGTTGAAAATTCATAAGATTCATCTTGTCTGTCAGGGTACTTTCAATTAACAAAAGCTTGTCAATGGTCATGATATTGTTGAAAATCCATAAGATTCATTGTGTCTGTCAGGGTACTTTCAATTAACAAAAGCTTGTCAATTGTCGTGAGTTTGTTGAAAATCCTAAAGATTCATCGTGTCTGTCATGGTACTTTCAATTAACAAAAGCTTGTCAATTGTCGTGATATTGTTGAAAATCCATAAGATTCATCGTGTCTGTCAGGGTACTTTCAATTAACAAAAGCTTGTAAATTGTCGTGATATTGTTGAAAATCCATAAGATTCATCGTGTTTGTCAGGGTAC
>NW_013673709.1:19852-21732 GCF_000517525.1 Limulus polyphemus
CCATAAGATTCATCGTGTTTGTCAGGGTACTTTCAATTAACAAAAGCTTGTCAATTGTCGTGATATTGTTGAAAATCCATATGATTCATTGTGTCTGTCAGGGTACTTTCAATTAACAAAAGCTTGTCAATTGTCGTGATATTGTTGAAAATTCTAAAGATTTATTGTGTCTGTTATGGTACTTTCAATTAACAAAAGATTGTCAATTATCGTGATATTGTTGAAAATTCATAAGATTCATCGTGTCTGTCAGGATTCTTTCAATTAACAAAAGCTTGTCAATTGTCGTGATATTGTTGAAAATCCATAAGATTCATCGTGTCTGCCAGGGTACTTTCAATTAACAAAAGCTTGTCAATTGTCGTGATATTGTTGAAAATTCTAAAGATTTATTGTGTCTGTTATGGTACTTTCAATTAACAAAAGCTTGTAAATTGTCGTGATATTGTTGAAAATCCATAAGATTCATCGTGTCTGTTAGGGTACTTTCAATTAACAAAAGCTTGTCAAATGTGAGTTTCTTGGAGGAAGTTTTTCACGGACCATGTTAGTTAATTTAAAATGTTACTCATTTACATTCGTCACGACCTAACAGATGCTATATTATAAGATTCACCTTTTCAGCCAATTAAGTTTAACATTACTGAAAACGGACGTAATACATTCTTGAAGTGCGAAATAATTTTTTCATAAAAAATAATTGCGCAGATGATTTCCAGTAGATTTTCCTGGTTGAAAGTCATTAATGTTTGGTTGTTAAGTAAAAAACTTAGTGATACTGGCGTGCTGACAGAAACAGAGCCTTGACGTTTCCGCTTCGAAATACCACAAGTGTGGTATTTGTTGAAGATAAGTTGTAGGACCCAAAGTAGCAGTATCAACATCAAAGCGTTCCTTACTTGCGAGCTTTAACACAGAGATACCAAAGCTACTTAGACGTTACAGGACGCTTATGTGCTTTAGAATGTCATTGTTTGCACATGCTTGTTTAGCCTTTCTGAGGCTAATGATCACCAGGAAGTTTCTTAGAGCGTGAGACTGAAACTCAAGTTACTCCAAAACACGAATTACTTGGTGTATCAATAACTTCTTTACAAAGTAATAATTCATTCGTGAAATCCACAAATAAAGACTGTTCTTGATCTTCTTTGGTACTAACACTAAAAGAAAAGAAAAAAAAGGCAAATGAATTTAGAGATTTAAATTCTACTGTCACTTACTAAACTAGGGTATGAAGACGTAAAGTCTACTGTCACTTACTAAACTAGGGTATGAAGACGTAAAGTCTACTGTCACTTACTAAACTAGGAATCTGAAGACTTAAAGTCTACTGTCACTTACTAAACTAGGGTATGAAGACTAAAGTCTACTGTCACTTACTAAACTAGGGTATGAAGACGTAAAGTTTACTGCCACTTACTAAACTAGAGTATGAAGACGTAAAGTTTACTGCCACTTACTAAACTAGGGTATGAAGACGTAAAGTCTACTGTCACTTACTAAACTAGGGTATGAAGACTAAAGTCTACTGTCACTTACTAAACTAGGGTTATGAAGACGTAAAGTTTACTGCCACTTACTAAACTAGGGTATGAAGACGTAAAGTCTACTGTCACTTACTAAACTAGGGTATGAAGACGTAAAGTCTACTGTCACTTACTAAACTAGGGTATGAAAACGTAAAGTCTACCGTCACTTACTAAACTAGGATATGAAGACGTAAAGTCTACTGTCACGTACTAAACTAGGGTATGAAGACGTAAAGTCTACTGTCAGTTACTAATCTAGGAATCTGAAGGCGTAAAGTCTACTGTCACTTACTAAACTAGGGTATGAAAACGTAAAGTCTACTGTCACTTACTAAACTAGGGTATGAAGAC
>NW_013673709.1:22694-28428 GCF_000517525.1 Limulus polyphemus
CACAGATAGCCCTTGTGTAGCTTTTGTGCTTAATAACAAACAAACAAAAAAATCTATTTCAGTTCAATTAATTAAGAAACGGGATTAGCATTTCTATCTATTTGTTTAAAATATATTATTAATATTTAATGAAATATTCAAATACTTTAGATATAAAACTTGTAATGGTCAAGTTGCTGTTTTAAGCCTGACGAATAATCTAGACTGTCTAGTTTATCGTCAAGTTTTAGTTTTTCGTGGACGTAACTGTTTATATAACATAAACCAATACTTACTGTATACTGGATTAAATACATTCCAACGTTTTCTATAATTAAATACACTGTTTCTGTCATTCTGTTCTAAGAAAACTTTCATTCATAACAACATATAACAGATTCTTTCAAGTAAACAGGTTTGTACTGATACCATTCAAGATATACAGAATCATCATTATTTTCCTCCTCACCTATTATATCGAAACAGGTTCATAAGATATGTAACCACTGTATTGACTAATACTATAATAAGACTAAAGGTCTAAGTGCTATAATAACCCAAATATAAGGTTGAGGAAACCACTAACACCTTAAAATAAAACCATATCATTACCTTAACCAGCATCACAACTTTGCCCTGGTCTGGACAAATTATAGATATGAACCCCACTGAGTGGGCTAGCCTTGACCAATATCACAGCTCTGCCCTGGTCTGGAAAAAGTCCAGATATAAACCCAACTGGGTGGGCTATCCTTAACTAGCATCATAGCCCTGTTCTAGTCTGAACAAACTCCAGATATAAATTCCAGTGAGTGGACTATTCTTGACCAAAAGCAGCTCAGTAAATCTACTTCCTGGGATTTATTAATACCGATTCTGTGCCAGAAATTGGCTAAAATTTCGCAGACCAGGATTGCTGATCACGTCCACACAATGTGTAAGCGTTGCTGCCCAGCATAAGCAAAGAGCTACAACAGAACATACTAATGCAACTCATATTATACCAGAGTTATGTATGGTTCCAGACGAACTGGTGTTCTTTCGGCTATGGCAAGTCTCTGTACCTCTGTATCATCGCTACCTCGCATTCAAGTTGAGGGGTGATACAGATATTTATACAAATAAGTATGAGTTGAGGCATCGTCTCCTATGATTGCATAAGAATGATCGTTTACGTATGTAACTTATGATTATGAAATATATAGGAACTTTCGCTTTGACTTTATTTGGCTTTATTCTTCTTTAAACTTTGTCTCTTATAGACTTCTTTTTATTCTGCTCTAACAACCATAAGCCGTATGACGAACTTTGAATTAGATTATTCCGATGAATAATGATTTGGTTTCCCGTTAGTCACTCGTATTTGCTATCCGTGTTTAGTTTCTACGTATTGCTCTTACCAGTAACTTATCAGTAAGACATCAGTGTATCTGAATATTTCATTGTAACGTTTCTAGAAATACCTACAAGATATACTAAGTTTTGTTGTAACATTTCTACAAGTATCTGTAAGGTATGGCAAGTCTTACTGTAACGTCTTTAGAAGTAGCTGTAAGGTATACCTAGTCTTACTGTAACCTCTCTATGAATAGCTGAAAGGTATATCCAGTCTCATCGTAACGTCTCTATATTTGTCTGCAAGGTATACAAAGTCTTATTGTACCGTATTTAGAAGTATCTGCAAGGCATACTAAGCCTTATTTTAACGTTTTTATAAGTATCTGCAAGGTATATCAAGCCTTATTGTACCGTATCTAGAAGTATCTGCAAGGCAAACTAAGCCTTATTTTAACGTTTTTATAAGTATCTGCAAGGTATATCAAGCCTTATTGTAACGTCTTTAGAAGTATCTGCAAGGCAAACTAAGCCTTATTTTAACGTTTTTATAAGTATCTGCAAGGTATATCAAGCCTTATTGTACCGTATCTAGAAGTATCTGCTTATACATAGATTTAATCAGAGTATTACTTACGTGATGACTTTGGATAGCCAACTCAGTGGGGTTTATGTCCAAAGTTTGTCCAGACCGGGGTAGAGTTGTGATGTTGGTCAAGGCTAGCCCACTCAGTGGGGTTCATATCTATAATTTATCCAGACCAGGGCAAAGTTGTGATGCTGGTAAAGAATAACCAACTCAGTGGGGTTTATATCAAGAGTTTGTCCAGACCAGGGTAGAGTTGTGATGTTGGTCAAGGATAGCCAACTCAGTGGGGTTTATGTCCAACGTTTGTCCAGACCTGGGTAGAGTTGTGATGTTGGTCCAGGTTAGCCCACTCAGTGGGGTTTATATCAAGAGTTTGTCCAGACCAGGGTAGAGTTATAATGATTTGACTGTCTTTCTATATCAAGGAATATCTATTTACTTAAGTTAAGCTAACATGCGTTTTTAGAGTGACTGTTGTGACAGGCAGAGAAATAGCGTGTGTTTACGTCCTATTTACTAAATGAAGAGTAACTGGACAAAGGTTTTGTCAAATTTATGTGACTAAAGACAAATTATTTACCAATCATGGAAGGGTAAAATGTAGCAATTTTCTTTTAGACTCTTCAAGAAATTCTACCAGTGGCTCAGCGGTAATTCAAAAACAGGATTTTTATACTCGTGATGGACACAACACAAAAGGCCCAAGTGTAGCTTTGTGCTGAACAATAAACAAACTTTGAGAAACTTACATTAACGTTGATTATGCCTTGCGGGTGTTTCTAGCCTTCATCTTTTGACTGGATACGACTTGCAGACATTACCTGTCATTCTGTCTGTCTTGTTAGTGGTACAGTGTATATGACCAGGAATATCTGTGGAATCGCTATAGATAGTAAGATTGTCAGATTCGATAAACGCACGATCATGTCAATAGAGTTAACCTGAAAACCAAATTCCGTGTTATAATATCGAAATTTAATATACTGTCGTGTTATACGAATACTTACATAAAGGTTATAATATCGAAGTACTTAAATACTGTCGTGAAGACGTAAAGTCTACTGTCACTTACTAAACTAGGGTATGAAGACGTAAGGTCTACTGTCACGTACTAAACTAGGGTATGAAGACGTAAAGTCTACTGACCAAGTGCACTGGTAATTTCAACAATGTGTTATGCAAATGTCAAATGATACAAATAATTTTTTTTGTTGCACATAAGTGTGGAACTCATTGTCCAGTCACTCTGAGCTTGTTGAACTACTTTGTCCTTGTATAACCTTGAACTCTGTACTGTTACTGGAATGACAACATTGGACGAAATGTGTATCAGTGTGTTCTTCTCTTCTGTCGCTGTGACTGTGATGAATCGGAATAAATATCCTAAGAACGTCTGTTGAAATTGAGTCATAATTGTTTTATTTTATTATTGTAAGCAAAATAAATTATCAGTTAAAAGACCCAAAGTTGATATTTTTATTGAGAAGGTGGGGAAGAAAGAAGACATTAAATCTAAGGGACTACAAGCTCCAACAGGGTAACCTTACCTTAAATCTAAGGGACTACAAGCTCCAACAGGGTAACCTTACCTTAAATCTAAGGGACTACAAGTTCCAGAACGGTAACCTTACATTAAATCTAAGGGATTACAAGTTCCAGAACGGTAACCTTACATTAAATCTAAGGGATTACAAGTTCCAGAACGGTAACCTTACATTAAATCTAAGGGATTACAAGCTCCAGCAGATGTAGTATTTACCACGTGTGTGGTCACTGTTCTTTCCACCATTTTTAATAACCCTTACATCGTGTTCTCTTTTCTCACTGTCTGTTTTCAGGTGTCTGTTCTACTGTTAAGTAACACAAGCAAGACGTTATTCTAATCCTAAGAAACATGTTTTCTCACAACTTTTTGTTTGTAATCTTGTATTTGTAATGTGAAGCTTATCTCGGCTAATTACGCGACAGAAAGACATACGAAGCCCTCTAAATCAGCCAAGAAGTTATTTGCAGCAATAAAAACCATTTGAAAATAGGATTAGTTTTTATTATTATTATTAAAGCATGAAAGGTTGTAAAAAGACCGAGAAAGAATCGAGCTGACGTTCATAGTAACAAAGATACGAAGGAAAAGCCATTCCTGATAGAGAAAACGTGTACACTATAGTAAAAGCTTTTTTTTTAGACGATGAAAGACACTAAAAAAAGAAACAAATCAAGAACCATCGCTACTGTAGCCTAGTTTCGCTGAAAATAGATTCAAAATGAGAGTCGAGTCAATATCCTCTTCTCTCCCCCTAACCCCCCACATTCTCCTTTAAAAACGACTTTCTTCCACTTAGAAGTTTATAATGAGACTTCACCAGAAGTCGTTTATTCTCCTGAGTAGCCCTGTCGCTATTTCTATGCCCTACACTTTAATATTTACGGTGCTGCTCACGTGTATGTCACGAGGTCCGCGAAATTTTAATTGAATTTTATCATATATAATCAATCATGTTTATGATCCAGTTCTCACCATATTCGTTATTAGAACGTTCTGTATGTTTCTTAATTTCCTTTAATAAATCTGGAGACCCAAGCATGTATACTGCTATAGGGTGGGATTATTAACACATCTTAAGAGTGATCAAAATAGGCAGATTTCTGATTATATTGTACTTGGAGTTCAATCAGACTGTCATAGGTAAGTTTTCTGTTGACCGAATAAGGCTCAAACAGCTCTGACATTTGATTTTTTTTTCTTGGTTAGTTTTAAACCGGTTCCATTTCAGGTATCGAACATTGAATACATGTTCTTCCTGACTTCTCTAGAGTTCAATGTTTTTAGTTAAATACCATCCTTAGGTATGGCTATTGATATTGTCTTTTCTTTCAAGTTCGACTACTAACGAATGTTGAAAATAATTATCAGCTACCTATACACATAGAAAATGCTGTTGGAAAGATGTCAGTTAAATTCCCAGTTTCATATTAGATTTTAAGAACTTATGAATGAAAGTCAACAGAAATATGTTATAATACATCAATCAAATTACATCTACCACTACCAGTGCTAATGAGGCCTTTCGGTTAATACCAAGGCTCTTCAGCAGGCGGGAATACGACAGACATACTGGTAGCCCAGGCTACTTATATCATCAGCTTGCATCAACAACAACTGTTATGGTGTGAACTAGCTTAAATATGTGAATTGTAATTAATAACCATTTTATTTACGTTATTTACAAATCAGATTTTCATGGTAAAAATTATTAACACAATATTATTTATTTACTTTTTTATCCCCGGGTATTTATTTATTATTATCATTTTATTTGAATTAACTTTATTATCATTCAGAAAAACTGGCAAATCAGCAAAAGCTAGTTTTTATAAATTTTCAACCATTTGATGTATTCAAAAGCTTCGAAAAATCTAAAGATGGCGGCTAAATTTTGATCTCGAACTCAGAGGGCAAAAAAATCAATGAATGTAGATAATGTATCACATAAAGTTATACGAAACCATACCCTAGTTTAGTAAGTGACAGTAGACTTTAGTCTTCATACCCTAGTTTAGTACGTGACAGTAGACTTTAGTCTTCATACCCTAGTTTAGTAAGTGACAGTGGACTTTACGTCTTCATACCCTAGTTTAGTAAGTGACAGTAGACTTTACGTCTTCATACCTTAGTTTAGTAAGTGGCAGTAAACTTTACGTCTTCATACTCGTAGTTTAGTAAGTGGCAGTAAACTTTACGTCTTCATACCTTAGTTTAGTAAGTGGCAGTAAACTTTACGTCTTCATACCTTAGTTTAGTAAGTGGCAGTAAACTTTACGTCTTCATAC
>NW_013673709.1:29340-32398 GCF_000517525.1 Limulus polyphemus
ATTTAATAAGAAAGATTGACAGGAAGAGACGATTTAGAAGTTTATAAAAAGTTTGAAAAAAAAGGCATTGGTGGCGGTTGTTTGTTTTAAAGTTACACTGGAATAAAATACGTTATATATTCATGTTTACAATACACATCAACTCAACTCATCAAGTAGTAAATGCAGGGTTTGAGCCATTTTCGGCGATGCGGTAAGAGTCGGAAAGGAATCCAGAACTTTCTATCTTTATTCAATATTGTTTTATTTCTTTTCTAAAGCACTGTTTGGCTGATCAACAGAACTACCGACCTTTTCATTGATTTTCCTTTTCCCCGCAGCCTCCGTTACCATAGCAACAGCTGTAAAAGGAAAAAAGGGGAAAAAATAAGAAAAAGGTCAGAGCCATATCTCACTGCGTTGACAAGCGTGGGTTCTAACTCAAGTAAGAAGTAACCCTCGTATTACATGTGAATTAATTGAAATGTATAGCACATTTCTGTAATCTAGCCTGCATATGATAATAATAATGATACAAGACCTTTCAACATTACAGTAGTGTTTCAGAATACTAACAACTTGAGTGATTCTTTAAGAAAACATCAAAGCTACAGATATGTTTTAGGTTTGAGGAAAGTTTATTGTTGGTTATTTGTTAATAAGGTAGGTAATAAAAATATGCTTAATGGGTGTTCTTTATTGTGTTTAAAGTACACACAACATTTCACCGTAGTTTTTATTACTAACACTAGATGGCAGTAACACAATATTCAAAGATATCCGGTACATTACCATTGTAGAACTTAAGATAGCACTTCTAACAATTATTACTTTATAAGCTGATCGAAGTTTAAAATAAACAAACTCTGTTTACTATTACTAAATACCCATGAATGAAAGCAACGTATAATAAGTTATAATGTCATCTACACTACATCTGCTATTTCCAGCGCCTGACAGGCCTCATCAGAACAGCTGGAATACGATATACATAGTGGTAGTGTAGGCGATGTTTTTAGCATCAATAATTTAAAGAACAGCAATTGTTAGGGGGTGATTCAGATTAAGCAAGTGGATTATAATTATTGTCATTTTTATTTAAGTTCCACAAATCAGGTTTGACTTGATAACACAAAGTCATTTATTTGATATCAGCACTATTTATTTTATTCATTATTATTATTATGATTGCCTTTTGTAGGTCAAGGTTTTCTGGTGAATGTTTACGACAAATTTCAAGCTTCCTCCCATCCATTTCACAAAGTAGGGGGCGTATCTTCACAAGGGGGATGGAGAGTTACTTGAAAACATAAATTAAGAAATAAAGAGGTTTTAAAAACCTACCGTACAAATATTTTTACTGTTAAGTAATATAATAATAACAATTAGCATGGGAAAAAAATAATTTCGAATATCTGTACTGTAGAATTAGTCAATATCAAAGCATGAAACAATTTAATGTAACCATTTCATTATTTGAAAGACTAGAGGGAAGGCAGCTAATCATCACCACCCACCGCCAACTCTTGGGCTACTCTTTTACCAACGAATAGTGGGATTGACCGTCACATTATAACGCCCCCACGGCTGAAAGGGCGAGCATGTTTGGTGGGACGGGGATTCGAATCCGCGACCCTCAAATTACCCATTCTGACCATGAAAAGCACACAAAAATATGTCGAGTACCTAATAAGCACAAAGATAAGAAAAACGACACAAGTATAATAAGTACAATAAAGACTTTATACACCTGATAATTTAATTACCTGACACTAGGAACGGTTTCTCCAGACAGCAGGCAAGGCCCCAATTTTTAGCTATCGCAAACTCTGTCACTTTATTTTATACGATTTAAATTTTAATGTAGTTTTTGTTAAACGTTGACGCTTCTCCAATATGTTAATATTTAGGAAAAATAGATTTTTTGTGTTTGAATTGACTTTTAAGGCTGAACAAAGAATTCGCATCGCTGTGAGACAAACACTGAATAATAGATAGAGTAGAACTTATGTCTCAGTGGGATATCAAGATGAAAAACAAAACGGTACTCGTGTTTTAATATGTTAAGAAGAATGAACCAAACATGTCATAGGTATAGAATAATGTGAACAAACGAAAAATGTACAACTTCTAATTTGGGGCATGCGCCTCACTTGGCGTTTCGTAAGACTCGTGTTTGGGTTATTAATACACAACCAAGAAACATTTACTGGCTTACTTATTTTAATGTGCTACTAAAACCCAAGTTCGGGTTTATTTATCTTAATACATTAGTAAAAGGATTAAACACCTGGTATTAACCACCATTTAAAGTGATTAAACACCTGGTATAAACCACCACGTCCATGTGAGTTGTTATAACCAGTACTACGAATGTTCTGAACACAGTTGATTATATTCATCATAAAGACAAGATATTATTCATGTCGTCTGTTTGTCTGTTAAACACAAAGCTACACAATGACCTATCTGTACTCTGCCCACCACAGGTATCGAAACCTGGTTTCAAGCGTTGCAAGTCCGCAGACGTACCGCTGTACCTTTGGGGGTGGGGGGCTCATGTCGTCATTTACAAAACTTTTATTGTTCTCCATAAGTTGAAATGGTGGTTAATATCAGGTGTTTAATCATGTTGAAATGGTAGTTAATATCAGGTGTTTAGTCATGTTGAAATGGTGATTAATACCAGGTGTTTAATCATGTTGAAATGGTGGTTAATATCAGGTGTTTAATCATGTTGAAATGGTGGTTAATATCAGGTGTTTAATCACTTTAAAATGGTGGTTAACACCCGGTGTTTAATCATGTTGAAATGGTAGTTAATATCAGGTGTTTAGTCATGTTGAAATGGTGATTAATACCAGGTGTTTAATCACTTTAAAATGGTGGTTTACACCCGGTGTTTAATCACGTTGAAATGGTGGTTAATACCAGGTGCTTAATCACTTTAAAATGGTGGTTAATACCAGGCTTTAATAATAAACACTTAAAACTAAAGTGTTAATTAAACTAAACTTGACAGAACACAAAATAATTCCACGCGAATTATAATCTAAATCAGCGTTTCCCAAACTTTTGT
>NW_013673709.1:32864-34768 GCF_000517525.1 Limulus polyphemus
CATGTTGAAATGGTAGTTAATATCAGGTGTTTAGTCATATTGAAATGGTAGTTAATATCAGGTGTTTAGTCATGTTGAAATGGTGGTTAATACCAGGTGTTTAATCACTTTAAAATGGTGATTAATACCAGGTATTTAATCATGTTGAAATGGTGGTTAATATCAGGTGTTTAATCACTTTAAAATGGTGGTTAACACCCGGTGTTTAATCATGTTGAAATGGTAGTTAATATCAGGTGTTTAGTCATGTTGAAATGGTGGTTAATACCAGGTGTTTAATCACTTTAAAATGGTGGTTAATACCAGGCTTTAATAATAAACACTTAAAACTAAAGTGTTAATTAAACTAAACTTGACAGAACACAAAATAATTCCACGCGAATTATAATCTAAATCAGCGTTTCCCAAACTTTTGTCATCCCCGCCCTTTCTTGCGCGACACCCTCTTTGTTTTTTTTTAAACGATAAAAAGAGGGAATATCTGTGCTCGGCCCACCACGTGTATCTAAACCCGGTTCGCAGACATACCGCTGTGCCACCACTGTGACTTAGGTGACGAGATGTAGTACACGAATAGACATCAAAGTGCTGTAGTAATTACTTATTATTTTATAAATAAAAACATATTAAAACGCTTAATTCTAAATTACTGCACTATTGACTCTCCTAATCGCTCGCTCTTCCCCCATGAGATCATTTCCGCCTTTCTGGGAGGCGCGTCACAAACTTTGGTAAAAGTTGCTGTTAGTTATTAAAAAGTGATTATATTGAAAGACTCGAATGTTTTATCGGTCAGGCGCTGTTCATGATTTTGTAGATGATTGCATTTTAATCCGGCGCCTGATAATTATACATGTTTACCCTATTCTGTGCCATATTTTTATTTATAGCAAAGCTGCTAAGGTTATTAGCCGCTGTCCCTAATTTTGAACTACTGACCAGAGGAAAGCCAGCACCATAATACTCACCATCCACATTAATCCAGCTTCCATGGTAGTTAGTTAGGTAAATATTACCATGGTGTTCAGAAGTCGTCGAATCTCTCTGGTTTTGAGTATGTAAATTTTGTTCTCACGTGAGAACGTGAGAGAAGCGTATACATAGCAACAAGTTCGTTGTGGTAAAATAAAGTTATATTTAATCATTACCAGGCTGATCATTAGTTTTAACCTTGCTCTGATCGTAAGTTAATAGTAACTAAGTTAAGGTTATAGCGTCTTAATAATGTATGTTTCAGTCGGTATCTCAAATAATGACAACATTTATTACTTATTTTTGAATACTCACCTAGCTATCTAGTTGTTCGCTTTTCTTAACTTCTAAGACAAAAAAATAGTATTCAAGAAGAGCTCTGGGGCCGGTCGTAGGTGCGTTGTAAGAGAGACAATAAAATCCCACGATTAGAGTTGTCCACGAACTGACAACTGACGGTGTTAATTAGCTGCCTTTCTTTCTAGTCTATTATTGAAAAATTCCACAAACAACAAGAATAAGAACAAATATTTTCAAGATGGATGTTTAGTTCTAAAGATTTATACAAGTATTGATATACTCAGATGAGGAGGATCTGATTTTTTGAAAGAATACCCATTATTTTAAGAGAAATCTAGCATTGGTAAGCTGATTCAATACAATTTTCGACAAGATAACACGATCATTTTTCTCGTTATACCAACTCAAGCCCTACTTCTGCTGCCCCTCCACACATGGATTAATCTCTCGACAAATGATTACTATGTCTTGTGCCTAAGGAAGTGTGTTTGTGGTTTTGTGACTAGAGAAGTGTGTTTGTGGTTTTGTGACTAGAGAAATTGTGTTTGTGGTTTTGTGACTAAAGAAGTGTGTTTGTGGTTTTGTGACTAGAGAAGTGTGTTTGTGGTTTTGTGACTAGAGAAATGTGTTTG
>NW_013673710.1:0-3536 GCF_000517525.1 Limulus polyphemus
CATGAAAGGTTTATAAACAAGGCTACGGTTACATGAACTCAAGCAAGTGGATACCTTTACCCCTTGACAACTGAATGTACATAAAACATGAAAGGTTTATAAACAAGGCTACGGTTACATGAACTCAAGCAAGTGGATACCTTTACCCCTTGACAACTGAATGTACATAAGACATGAAAGGTTTATAAACAAGGCTCCGGTTACATGAACTCAAGCAAGTGGATACCTTTATCCCTTGACAACTAAATGTACATAAGACATGAAAGGTTTATAAACAAGGCTACGGTTACATGAACTCAAGCAAGTGGATACCTTTACCCCTTGACAACTGAATGTACATAAGACATGAAAGGTTTATAAACAAGGCTCCGGTTACATGAACAAGAACTACTCTCTGGAACTGTAGAAACAACAATAAAACCAAGTACAAGAATTACTCTGCCACTGTAGAAACAACAATAAAACGAGTACAAGTAGTAATCTCTGTAGTTTAGGGACAACAATAGAACGTACAAGAACTACTCTCTCTAGTTTAGGAACAACAATAAAAAGAGTATAAGACCTTACAGACAACTTGTACGTGATGTTAAGCTGTTAATAGGACTAACATTAATGGTACTTCATTAACCGTGTAATGTAAATGTGCTTAACTTAATTCGAGTTATTTAAACACTGTAGCTTCTTCACTAACTCGTAAAATCAGAACAACACTGATAGAGTACATGTACTCGTACATTTGGTGGTTTTCTACAGTTACGATGAGACTTTTGAAAAGTAACCTTTTCCAGAATTACTTTGTGTTTGTTTGTAGTTAAGCACAAAGCTTCACAATGGACTGTCTGTGCTCTGTCCACCACGGGTATCGAATCCCAATTTCTAGCATTGTAAGCCCTCGGGGGGGGGGCACTACTATGTGAGCTGCTTTAACGAGCGTGCTGAACAACAGGGAAACAGTATACCATCTCGATTTGAAGAAGAAAAACTATGTAGATGTGTGAATAATAGAAAAAAATTATTGAAATATAATTCACAAGATATATTAATGGTGCCTTTTTTGGTGTGTGTGTGTATGTATTACCCCAGTCTGAGACGGGGAATGGAGACATTATAACAGAAGAGAACATTTGACCAATCAGAAGGCTGGAGAAGTCAAGAAGTTACATCTCAGTGATGTGTCCAAGTTATCACGTGTAATATTATATTTAACATGTGTTATCGAGTAGGGAGGAAGTTGGCGTCAGTTGTCGATAGACTCTTCCATCTGCACGTGCACGCATGCCGATATTATACAATTATTCTGGCTCGTACTGCTATCATCCTCCGTGTGTCGCCACTGTACCAGCAAATATGTCTATCTGTTGCATTTTAGGTAATCTGCTTCTTTATTATATAAATTCACCCTTCGTGCGAAGGGCTAAGAACTGACGCACGGTGGCGACTTCCGTGATGGGAAATATCAGATCGCCCCCTGTCTCGTAAAGTTACACATTTTATTATTCGTGGTGTGCAGTGTTTGAACCAGCAAGCACCACTGTTTCTAATAAAACGCAGTATGATCACATTGTTTGTTTTTAACCAAATTGTTACCAGTGTGTTTTGTCAGTTGTTAGGCTAATGAATCTATTTTTTCAATCTCTACAACTTTAGACTGAAAAGTAGGTATTTTATTTTCATAGGTATCCACTTGCTTGAGTTCATGTAACCGTAGCCTTGTTTATAAACCTTTCATGTCTTATGTACATTCAGTTGTCAAGGGGTAAAGGTATCCACTTGCTTGTGTACTTGGTTTTATTGTCGTTTCTACAGTGGCAAAGAGTAGTTCTTGTACTCGGTTTTATTATTGTTTTTACAATATCAGAGAATAGTTCTTGTACTTGGTTTTATTGTCGTTTCTACAGTATCAGAGAGTAGTTCGTGTACTTGGTGTTATTGTTGTTTCTACAGTGGCAGAAAGTAGTTCTTGTACTTGGTTTTATTGTTGCTTCTACAGTTCCAGAGAGTAGTTCTTGTACTTGGTTTTATTGTTATTCCTACAGTTCCAGAGTAGTTCTTGTACTTGGTCTTATTGTTGCTTCTACAGTTACAGAGATTAGTTCTTGTACTTGGTTTTATTGTCGTTTCTACAGTATCAGAGAGTAGTTCTTGTACTTGGTTTTATTGTCGTTTCTACAGTTCCAGAGAGTAGTTCTTGTACTTGGTTTTATTAAAACCGAGTACAAGAACTACTCTCTGCCACTGTAGAAACAACAATAACACCAAGTACACGAACTACTCTCTGATACTGTAGAAACGACAATAAAACCAAGTACAAGAACTATTCTCTGGCTCTGAGGAATAACAATAAAACCAAATACAAGAACTACTCTCTGGAACTGTAGAAACAAGAATAAAACCAAGGACAAGAACTATTATCTGATACTGTAGAAACAACAATAACACCAAGTACAAGAATTACTCTGGTACTGTAGAACCAACAATAACACCAAGTACAAGAATTACTCTGGTACTGTAGAAACAACTATAATACCAAGTACAAGAACTACTCTCTGGTACTGTAGAAACAACTATAATACCAAGTACAAGAACTACTCTCTGGAACTGTAGAAACGACATTATTGTTTCTACAGTGGCAGAGAGTAGTTCAAGAACTACTCTCTGCCACTGTAGAAGCAACAATAAAACCAAGTACAAGAACTACTCTGGAACTGTAGAACCGACAATAAAACCAAGTACAAGAACTACTCTGGAACTGTAGAACCGACAATAAAACCAAGTAAAGAACTACTCTCTGATACTGTAGAAGCAACAATAAAACCAAATACAAGAACTACTCTCTGGAACTATAGAACCGACAATAAAACCAAGTACAAGAACTACTCTCTGGCACTGTAGAAACAACAACAACACCAAGTACAAGAACTACTCTCTGGAACTGTAGAATCAATAATAAAACCGAGTACAAGAACTACTCTCTGGCACTGTAGAAACAACAACAACACCAAGTACAAGAACTACTCTCTGGAACTGTAGAATCAATAATAAAACCGAGTACAAGGGCAGAGAACAGTTCGTGTACTTGGTGTTATTGTTGTTTCTACAGTTCCAGAGAATAGTTCTTGTACTTGGTGTTATTGTCGTTTCTACAGTATCAGAGAATAGTTCTTGTACTTGGTTTTATTGTTGTTTCTACAGTGGCAGATAGTAGTTCGTGTACTTGGTTTTATTGTTGTTTCTACAGTTCCAGAGAGTAGTTCTTGTACTTGGTGTTATTGTCGTTCCTACAGTGCCAGAGAGTAGTTCTTGTACTTGGTTTTATTGTTGTTTCTACAGTGGCAGAGAACAGTTCTTGTACTTGGTGTTATTGTTGTTTCTACAGTGCCAGAGAGTAGTTCTTGTACTTGGTTTTATTGTTGTTTCTACAGTGGCAGATAGTAGTTCTTGTACTTGGTGTTATTGTTGTTTCTACAGTGCCAGAGAGTAGTTCTTGTACTTGGTTTTATTGTTGTTTCTACAGTGGCAGATAGTAGTTCTTGTAC
>NW_013673710.1:4028-7858 GCF_000517525.1 Limulus polyphemus
CTAGTGAACTATGATACGGTTTCTGTATGTGTGGATGTACCCGAGTGAACTGTGATACGGTTTCTGTATGTGTGTATGTACCCGAGTGAACTATGATACGGTTTCTGTTTGTGTGGATGTACCCGAGTGAACTGTGATACGGTTTCTGTATGTGTGGATGTACCCTAGTGAACTGTGATACGGTTTCTGTATGTGTGGATGTACCCGAGTGAACTGTGATACGGTTTCTGTATGTGTGGATGTACCCGAGTGAATGTGTGATACGGTTTCTGTATGTTTTTCAAGTAGTGTGGTTTCTACATACGCCAAGGTTTGTTAAGGCCGTGTGTTTAACCTTGCGGTATCTTATGAAGCTAAATGAACAAGATCCTGGGTTTCACAAAGCAATATTGTGGTGAGGCTGAACGAGACCACGTGTTTTATGTTGCACTATTTTTTTAGGCTGAACGAGACCACGTGTTTTATGTAGCACTATTTTTTTAGGCTGAACGAGACCACGTGTTGTACGTAGCACTATTTTTTTAGGCTGAACGAGACCGCGTGTTTTACGTAGCCATATTCTCTAATGTTCAGCTGGACCACTAACTATGTATGTATACAAACATGTGTGATAAGACACGATGTCTTTCACTGAAGTGTCAGATCAACGGTTTTTGGTGAGAGCTGCATGGTGAGATTGTTCGTCTTTTTGTGAGTCGAAGTAGGATGGTGTGTGTGACAGGATTATCAAAATAACCGAACCACGTTTATACTTTGGATCCTGCATCAACAGAGCGATTTTATTCACGTTGGGATGTATTAAACAGTATGTTTTTTTTTATCATTGGAAAGAAAGCTATTCAAACCGCAGAGAAATGATTTAACATAATATATAAATTAGTCAAGACAGTTGATAATTTTCTAAAAATTAGTTTGTCTTGACTGGTTTCTGCTCCAGTACCTTTAATGACGTCACAGTATTCATTAAATTCTTTATTCGGAACATGGTTCTTGAAAAGTTTCCGAAAGATGGCGCAAGCGTGTATTAAAATGAAGCTGGTCAATTCTCTTGAGACTGGATTACATTTTATTGATCTATAAATCTAACTCTACGTCGTTCATTTAACAGATTCCTAGACAAATGTACTTGTTTACATCTGAACTGAACTTACTTTTGTTAAGAATCTAAAACTGCGCTCATTTATGCGCACTACGTCATTTTTAAAACTGCAAGCATTGTATTTTAAAGAGAAAAAAAAGAGAGCAATGCGACCAATTTGAAATAGCAGCATTTTTTTTTCTGCTTCAGTTAAATACCGGAAAAATGACTGGAACTGATAAAGTTGGCAAGTGTATGTCGAAATAAGTCATTCCGTTTTTGTTTACCACTAATGACAGCACGACAATAGGCTTACACAATAATCGTGAAAAAGGTGAATTTAAAACTGTTGCTTTCTATTAAAGGATAATATTTGCCTCCCCCACCCATCATCCCACCCGATGGGTCAGCAGTAAATTTCCAGACTTACAATATTAAAATCTGGGGTTCGATTCCCTGCGGTGGAAAGTGTGCGGATAACACATTGTGCAGCTTTGCACTAAATAAACAACCACATAATTAATGTGTAATCGAGAAGAAATATGACGTCACTAAATACGCGATGTCACGTGAGGTATTAGCATCTATCGGTGTGAAGTCACTTTCATACTTTCGCCGTTGATTTACAGCCAGACACCATGGCGAAAACATTAAGAAAACAAATGATGGTGATGATAAGGTGTGTGTGTGTGTTGAAACCAAACATTTATTATAAATAATCTTCTATTATCCTCAAGATACAGATCGCCATATAAGATTTATTTTTTTATAAATTAGACACAGCGAAAACACGATGAGAAAAACCAATAAATTCAAGTGTTAATGGCGTTTAGACGTTTGAATTTAAAAGACAGTCCCTGCCTGCTGATCTACACAGGTAAAAAAAAAAAACAGTCATGGCTTGGAAGTGACACTATTATTATTAATGCTTCGAAATAATGATTTATCGACTTGGTGACTTTCTTAGTTTGTTAATGTCTACAGTAATACATGGAAGTGTTTAAAGTTGAGTTCTTTCTCGTGGATCTTTAACTAGAACATCGAACGAACGACCAACTCACCAGTTAATATAATACATTGACTGTTCAGTAAACTTGAAGCAGAGTAGAGTTTTAAAACTGTAATGGACTACAACTGTCTGTTGAAAGGAGACGTCGTTTCGGCTTCTATACTGAGTCTCAAGTCTTCGTTGTCTCTATGATCTTTCTTTCAATAGGCAGTTGGAGTCCATTAAAATTTTAAAACCTACTATCAGCAGTGTCTCTTTGTAAGATAATTGGTATAGATTCTGTTGAGGAAAGAAAAATATTTTCATTCATAGGTATGAACGAGTGACTTAGAGGTTCAAGTCAATCAACAGTTATTCCTTCGCATTTATTATGATATCAAAATTAGATATTACAAAATTTCTGAATTTTGAATATTGCATTATATACTTAAGAGAAGCTATCTTTATTGTCATAACAAGAAACTGTTGCACACAGTTTAGAATTTATTGATCACAGAATTTGACCCATGGAGGTCGTGAAAGTGCTTTTTGTATTTGAAGCTAAAGATCTGATTTTGGTCTCGATACAAAGCTCATTATTTTCAGTTTTGCACCCCCAGTGGCACAGCAGTATGTTTACAGACTTACAATGCTAGAAACTGGGTTTCCATACCCTTGGTTGGCAGAGCACAGATAGCCCATTGTGTAGCTTTGTGCATAACTTCAAAACAAACAAACAAACTTTCAGTTCTTACATTATTTTTATGGTCTTTCTTTGTATATACGTCCTCCTCAGTACATTCTTCAATTTTGTTATCGTAATCTGAGCTTCTGTCAAATGCTTTCCTCGTATTTCTGGTTCTTATAACTTCCAAACATTCATCATAAACAAACTGTGACACTTCATTTTTTACTATCAGCTGATATAACTCATCACTGACTAAAAGTTTATTATTTTTCTATACAATTAAAACAAAAGTTTTGTGTTTGTGTTGTACGTACTTCCTTCTAATCCCGTCTTTGTAGCAGTGCCAGCTGTATTATGAACTGATTGCATCAACTTTGTAGCAGAAGCTGAGGGCAGCACTCCACTTAGAAATTCTCTGCATTGAATATGTCGGCCAAACCGTTACTGGTTGCTTCCATCAACTTCAGAGCAGAGCCCGGAAGAGAAATCGTGGGCTCTGGTACTATCTTTGACTCCTACCATCCTGCTCCAACACTCTCTCCCATCCCTCTCCCATTTGTGTCTCTATTTTCTCCATGTCATTTCATTGTCCTTGCTCTAGGTTCTCCATGCTCCCTGTATTTTGAAGTCTTTGCCTTTTTAAGTGACAGTCTAGTTATTAGGCAATAAACTAAGAAATGAAAAATAAGATGAATTTTCAGAATGAAAGACAAAAATAAGAATGTTTAGAATGAGACAAAACTAAGAATGTTTAGAATGAGAGACAAACTAAGAATGTTTAGAATGAGAGACAAACTAAGAATTTTAGAATGAGAGACAAAAGTAAGAATGTTTAGAATGAGAGACAAAAATATAAATTTGTTTAGAATGAGACAAAACTAAGAATGTTTAGAATGAGAGACAAACTAAGAATGTTTAGAATGAGAGACAAAACTAAGAATGTTTAGAATGAGAGACAAACTAAGAATGTTTAGAATGAGAGACAAAACTAAGAATGTTTAGAATGAGAGACAAACTAAGAATGTTTAGAATGAGAGACAAAACTAAGAATGTTTAGAATGAGAGACAAAACTAAG
>NW_013673710.1:8568-10505 GCF_000517525.1 Limulus polyphemus
CAACATATCCACCGCACACGCTATTGTTTATTGAAGATAACTAGTTCAACATATCCTCCGGACACGCTTGTGTTTAATGGAGATAACTAGTTCAACATATCCACCGGACATGCTTGTGTTTAATGAAGATAACTCGTTCAACATATCCACTGGACACGCTTGTGTTTAAGGAAGATTTTTAGTTCAACATATCCACCGGACACGCTATTGTTTATTGAAGATAACTAGTTCAACATATCCACCGGACACGCTTGTGTTTAATGAAGATAACTCGTTCAACATATCCACCGGACATGCTTGTGTTTAATGAAGATAACTCGTTCAACATATCCACCGGACATGCTTGTGTTTAATGGAGATAAATGGTTTTCTTTGTTTTTAACATAGGAGCCACACAATTAAACAGGTGGTATGGTTTTCTTTGTTTTTAATGTAGGAGCCATACAATTAAAGAGATGGTATGGCTTTCTTTGTTTTTAACGTAGGAGCCACACAATTAAACAGTTGGTATGGTTTTATTTGTTTTTATATAGGAGCCATACAGTTAAAGAATTGGAAACCGCTAAGTTTTGAACAAATCACTGATTCATCTGAAATCACAGTTGGAGAAATCCTGGGTGATCTAGCAGCGGTAGCCACACTAAGGATTCGGCTATCTAGGTGGGTCTTACTTTAATCAATTTTGTTTTCAGGTTTTGATGTGAACGTGACTCCATCAGCAGAATACGTTTCCTTTGAGATCAACAAATAATTATCATTTAATGTTGTCAGTATATACTTGTGTCATTGTCGATTTACCTCGAGTAGTCAGTTAGTCTGCTAACTGGAGGTTAAAGGATACCGATTCTTCTCACTAACCAAGTTTAACATGCAGAAGGAGACAGTATTACAGATTCTCTTCAATCACTAACGAAGTTGGGCATACAGAGGGAGGTAGTAAAAAAATGTACAAATCCAAAAAATCTTCCTTAAACACAAGCGTGTCCAGTGGATATGTTGAACGAGTTATCTTCATTAAACACAAGCATGTCCGGTGGATATGTTGAACTAATTATCTTCATTAAACACAAGCGTGTCCGGTGGATATGTTGAACTAGTTATCTTCATTAAACACAAGCATGTCCGGTGGATATGTTGAACTAGTTATCTCCATTAAACACAAGCGTGTCCGGTGGATGTGTTGAACTAAACCACCTGTTTAATTGTATGGCTCCTATTTTAAGCCAAAGTGTGTTCACACTCTGGGTCTTGTTTTAATTATTTAGTCAGTCAACTATGGATAAAGTGTGTTCACACTCTAGGTTTGTTTTAATTATTTAGTCAATCAACTATGGATAAAGTGTTTTCACACTCCAGGTTTTGTTTTAATTATTTAATCAGTCAACTTTGGATAAAGTGTGTACTTGTTTTTCATTGTTGATTTTTAATCCTGAGATTATTCAGTCAACAATTTTACCATTAATTCAAGCATGAGTTTCTTCATCCATCTGCCCGCTATATTTTTATTGTTGTTAAAAGGCATGTAACAAGTAGTTATATGCAGATTGGAGTCTTCAGCAAGAATGCTTGTATGATTATTAACATGAGATTAGCATGTAACAACTGTGTTTTCATTCTTGTTTCTTAAATAGCATTCATAAACTTGTTTCTATCGTTTTCGATATAAATATATTCAGACAGAATGGTTTTCTTTGTTTTAATGTAGGAGCCATACAATTAAAGAGATGGTATGGTTTTCTTTGTTTTAATGTAGGAGCCATACAATTAAAGAGATGGTATGGTTTTCTTTGTTTTTAGCATAGGAGCCATACAATTAAACAGATGGTATGGCTTTCTTTGTTTTTAACATAGGAGCCATACAATTAAACAGGTGGTATGGCTTTCTTTGTTTTTAATGTTCCATAGTTGACTGATTAAATAATTAAAACAAGACCTAG
>NW_013673710.1:11132-13153 GCF_000517525.1 Limulus polyphemus
CCATTAAACACAAGCGTGTCCGGTGGATATGTTGAACTAGTTATCTCCATTAAACACAAGCGTGTCCAGTGGATATGTTGAACTAGGTGGAGATATGCAAAGCAACTAATAGTTTTCAAAGTTCAATGTGCTCTCCCTTATAAGTTACACTGAAATCAAATTATGATAAAGAAAAATAACCCCAACAGGTTAAGCTAAAAGGAGACTAAGATAAAATTCAACAATCCAAATGTTTAACCTACAAGCCTTAACCTCCTCAAAAGGTATGGTTTACTATGACTTGAAATACACTAAAGCCAGATCACTAAAAGTATTAAAATCAAACAAAAGGCACAATTAAACAATCCTAAGAAAGTTGTTAAGTTTCTAAAAATTCTAATTTAGTGTGCTTACTTGGAAAATCCTGATTTTCAATGCAAGAAAACTATAATTGAGCAAAACCAAGCTTGCACATGGCCCTATGTTCTGCAGGTGCCTTGTGTGTTCAAACCATGTCAGACCCAGAGAGTGTGGCAGCCCCTAGCTGTCACCTGATTTAACACCAAGAATAACACCTGTATAGTAATGGCTAGTTAGTGAATTCATGTTCTATACCTACTAGCGAAAGGGAAAATTGAGTAATTTACTTGAGTGTCTGACTGCATTGAAAATGATAACTAAAAAAAGACATTATCTGGGGGGGGGGGAGATAATGCATAGTGCAAATCAACAGAACGTCATACCCCTAATCTTCACCATTATACACTTTGTTACCAATTGGGCTTGTAGCTTGTAATGATGATTGCTTCACTAAGAGCTCGTGGCTGATTAGTTTTCTACCATGAGATTTAGATATAAAGTTAGTATAATTAAATTGTGGTTAATATTGTAGTACTTTCCGGTTTTGGCATCATTGTGTTTTGGCATCATAAGTATTTTTCTTCATGTGTTATATTTAAGCCAAGCACTATGCATTCCATGAAATTCTAGAGAAAACCAGATTTGTATGTCATTTACTAGCAGATATTCCCATGTGATGCACAGAGAGAGAGACTTATGAAACTACTCTCATTTTATAGTAGAATCTCTCTTAAGTATGCCAGTAATGATTTAAAAGAACATATACTGTATGAATATATATACACACCCCATGTATATCAGTATCTCTAGTGGCCACGCCCACTGACAGTTGATTAAACCATATTTGACAGGTCCAAATGTAAAAGCCGAGAGGGAGGACAAACACACTCAAGTTAGTTTAGTAGATCATGTAAGGTACATTTAGTGTTTGTCTGATTCAACTTTGAGAATTGAAATCAATTTCTCAGCCTGCATGGTTGTAGACATGAATTAATTACTTTCTTTCTCTGGTAAGGAATTCTATTTCATAATATACAGTCTAAGTTAAATGACATTTTACATTAGCTTAACTACAATGAAACTTGTTTGTATCTACTGGTTAGGTTAACTTCTTTATTTTCCAAACATCTTTTTTTTCCTCAAATATTTTACAATAAAACATTTTTGTACTTGACAATAAGTTACTGTATTGTTGTAGAATAATAAAACTTTCTTGTACTTGACAATAAATTACTGTATTGTTGTAGAATAATAAAACTTTCTTGTACTTGACAATAAATTACTATATTGTTTTTAGAATAATAAAACTTTCTTGTACTTGACAATAAGTTACTCTATTGTTGTAGAATAATAAAACTTTCTTGTACTTGACAATAAATTACTGTATTGTTGTAGAATAATAAAACTTTCTTGTACTTGACAATAAATTACTGTATTGTTGTAGAATAATAAAACTAGGAACAGTTTCGGTGTATACTACTGACAAAAGTGGTGATATACTGTTCAGACTCCACTAGAGTCAGTAGTAGAAACCTAAACTGTTTAGACTCCACTAGAGTCAGTAGTAGAAACCTAAACTGTTCAGACTCCACTAGAGTCAGTAGTAGAAACCTAAACTGTTCAGACTCCACTAGAGTCAATAGTAGAAACCTAAACTGTTCAGACTCCACTAGAGTCAGTAG
>NW_013673710.1:13721-17199 GCF_000517525.1 Limulus polyphemus
CAGTAGTAGAAACCCAAACTGTTTAGTCTCCACTAGAGTCAGTAGTAGAAACCCAAACTGTTTAGTCTCCACTAGAGTCAGTAGTAGAAACCCAAACTGCATAGTCCACTAAAGTCAGTAGTAGAAACCCAAACTGTTCAGACTCCACTGGAGTCAGTAGTAGAAACCCAAACTGTTCAGTCTCCACTAGAGTCAGTAGTAGAAACCTAAACTGTTCAGACTCCACTAGAGTCAGTAGTAGAAACCTAAACTGTTCAGACTCCACTAGAGTCAGTAGTAGAAACCCAAACTGTTCAGACTTCACTAGAGTCAGTAGTAGAAACCCAAACTGTTCAGACTTCACTAGAGTCAGTAGTAGACACCTGAACTGTTCAGTCTTACCTAGCCAAGAATTTCTAAATCAAGCTCTGATAATATAAGTTCTTAATTAATACGTCTGTAAACCCATGGGGATCAGACTTAAAACATTTCACTAATAACTACATCAATGTATAATCCTGATTGAGCAGCAAGTAATAATAGAAATGAAGTACCATAAAATTTTGATAGGGTCCACACCAATCTGTTTTATAAATAATGTTTTTACTAAATTATTTATTCACCAAACTGCTTAATGTCCATGACTTGTTTGATTTTAAGGTGCCTAATAATGTATGGATCTCCCCCAAAAATGTAAAGTCATCTACAGTCAACAATGGATTAACTACTGTTGGATTCCCTATACATTTTACTTAGAAATTTATTGGTGCCATCTAGAATTCCTTACACTGAGTGTTGTAACAAGGGAATAAAAAAAACTAATAGCACTCTGAAGGATTACCAGATGATACAAGGGAAGAAGAAAAAATAGCACTCTGAAGAATTACCAGATGATACAAGGGAAGTTTAAACTAATAGCACTCTGAATGGATTACCAGATGATACAAGGGAAGTTTAAACTAATAGCACTCTGAAGGACTACCAGATGATACAAGGGAAGTTTAAACTAATAGCACTCTAAAGGATTACCAGATTATACAAGGGAAGTTTAAACTAATAGCACTCTGAAGTATTACCAGATGATACAAGGGAAGTTTAAACTAATAGCACTCTGAAGGATCACCAGATGATACAAGGGAAGAAAAACCTAAAAGAATCAGATAATTCTAAAGCAACATGGAACCAAATGAAACTTACATTTTCAACAACAGTATTGCTAAAGATTGACTTACCTCAAAATGTAATTTGAGTTGATACATGATAAGCAATTAAGTATTTTTTTCTGGTTGTCAGCAGGATGTATTAAGTAGGCCACAACTGTCTTAAAGACAATCTAAGTAAAAAATGCTCTTATGTAGATGTGGTCCAAGGTCTACTTGATGTCGTGTACTGAGAAGTAATTGTATTTTACTATAAGAACGTTATTCCAGGTCCAAAGGTATTTGACAGAATGACATCTGGGGGTTCAAACTTCTTCTGAAACTTTATACTTTAGTTCAGTGGTTCTCAAATATTTATAATCGTGAACCATCTGAATGTTTTTTTAAATCTTGGTGGAACACAAGGGGATCTGTATGCTTCTCCTCTGAAAGTATTTAACTGTCCATTGACCACGGGTTGAGAGCCACTATATTAGTTTAAATTCATACATTTTGACAAGTAAAATTGTGATAATTAGCAAGAATGTTTTTTAAGAACTTCCATCTGAAAAATAAAATAGTTTATGAAATCTCAACATAAGTATTATTTACTAAAGAAGGTTTATGTTCTGTAAGTTACCTTATTAAAGGATTTAAAACTTTCTATTGATAGACAGATGTTGTAAACAGGTTGTTCAAATGATCAAGTTGGATATTTAAAAAGGACAGTTTATTTTAGTAAATTTTGTACGTGGGTGCTGAGATTTAAGGAAGTTCTGGAAATTATTTATATGTTCTTTGTTACAAAAGTGTCGTTGACATAACTTCTGTCAGGAGTTGGTTTAAATTCCACTGGACAAACCACAACTGCTTATCATATGTAACTGTTATGGTTTATAAGTATTCTGTTTTCTCAAACATCTAAACACTTACAGTTTTTGTTGTATACTTGTAACTTTGTTGGTATTATGTACAAATTATGTACTTTTAGTGTGTGAGTTAGCCAGTAATGTTGTTTATGAATTTACTATTTTTTATGTATAATTTTCTGTTAGAGGGAAGGTTAAGACAAGATATCGGGACCACTCTTAGATCTGACTTCGTTAAATATACACACACCATGGTAGAAGTTAGTCACATATCATTCTAGGGTTAGTGTGTGTCCTATCATTGTTTCTAGTAGTGTCACTAAGTTAACTACATACTCTGTTTCAGTCGGCCAAAGATGAATGTGACACACGACGTCAAGGAGAAACTACTTCAAGTCCTGTTGGTCCAATCACAAAACCTGCTGACCACTTCTGGATGTCCCATTGACCAAGTTAGTTTCAAACACCAACATTTAAATGAAATGTATTTTAACAATTCAAATACTGATTATTTGTTGTTAGTAATTGTCAGTATCGGAACATCGACTTGTTATCTTTAGGACTGTGGGGTAATGTTGTTAGTAACTGTCAGTATCAGAACGTTAACTTGTTATCTTTAGGACTGTGGTTGATTGTGATGTTGTTAGTAACTGTCAACATCAGAACATTAACTTGTTATCTTTAGGACTGTGGGGTGATGTTGTTGGTAACTGTCAGCATCAGAATGTTAACTTGTTATCTTTAGGACTGTCGTTGAAGGTGATGTTATTAGGAACTGTCAGCATCAGAACGTTAACTTGTGATCTTTAAGACTGTGGGATGATGTTGTTAGTAATTGTCAGCAACAGAACGTTAACTTGTTATCTTTAGGACTGTTGTTGAAGGTGATGTTGTTAGTAACTGTCAGCATCAGAACGTTAACTTGTTATCTTTAGGACTGTGGTTGAAGGTGATGTTGTTAGTAACTGTCAGCATCAGAACGTTAACTTGTTATCTTTAGGACTGTGGTTGAAGGTGATGTTGTTAGTAACTGTCAACATCAGAACGTTAACTTGTTATCTTTAGGACTGTGGTTGAAGGTGATGTTGTTAGTAACTGTCAGCATCAGAACGTTAACTTGTTATTTTTAGAACTGTGGGGTGATGTTGTTAGTAACTGTCAACATCAGAACGTTAACTTGTTATCTTTAGGACTGTGGGGTGATGTTGTTAGTAACTGTCAGCATCAGAACGTTAACTTGTTATCTTTAGGACTGTGGTTGAAGGTGATGTTGTTAGTAACTGTCAGCATCAGGATGTTAACTTATCTTTAGGACTGTGGTTGAAGGTGATGTTGTTAGTAACTGTCAGCATCAGAACATTAACTTGTTATCTTTAGGACTGTGGTTGAAGGTGATGTTGTTAGTAACTGTCAGCAACAGAACATTAACTTGTTATCTTTAGGACTGTGGTTGAAGGTCATGTTGTTAGTAACTGTCAGCATCAGAACGTT
>NW_013673710.1:18018-21640 GCF_000517525.1 Limulus polyphemus
GGTCCAAAACTAAAATATTTCATCTGGCTAATAATGTAAAGTGTCATCTCAGTGGTCCAAAACTAAAATTTTTCATCTGGCTAATAATGTAAAGTGTCACCTCGATGGTCCAAAACTAAAATTTTTCATCTGGCTAATAATGTAAAGTGTCATCTCAGTGGTCCAAAACTAATTTTTTTTATCTGGCTAATAATGTAAAGTGTCATCTCAGTGGTCCAAATTTTTTTTTTTTATCTGGCTAATAATGTAAAGTTTCATCTCAGTGGTCCAAAACTTGATGCTTCTCACTCCATATACAAATTTTGAAATGTTAAACTGCAGTTTGAGGATCTCCATGTCATGGGATTTTATAGGCAGGCTGCAGCTTGTGATTTTCTATTCATAGCCATAAATGCAAAGTGTTGGCTTTATGGTTTCTCATGCTGGCTGCAGCCATAAATGCAAAGTACTGGTTTAAGGTTTCTTGAAAATTGGTGTGAAGAACAACAGAAAATCATCACTTGGAGCAATGAAATGTCACTATTCATTGTTGGTGTTTTGTTTTATTTTTTCTCAGACCAATATTGTACTGTTTGTGCTGAAAGAATATTGTTGATAAGGACCATATTGTTGTTGTACTGCTTGCATTGAAGGAATCTTGCAGAGAATGACCAGACCAATTCTGTACTGCTTGCATTGATGGAATCTTTTGGACTAGGATCAGAACAATTCTGTACTGCTTCCATTGATGGAATAGTGTAGAGAATGACCAGACTAATTCTGTACTGCTTGCATTGATGGAATCTTTTGGACTAGGATCAGAACAATTCTGTACTGCTTCCGTTGATGGAATAGTGCAGAGAATGACCAGACCAATTCTGTACTGCTTCCATTGATGGAATATTGCAGAGAATGACCAGACCAATTCTGTACTGCTTACATCATTGATGGAATATTTTGGAGTAGGGTCAGACCAATTCTGTACTGCTTGCATCATTGATGGAATATTTTGGAGTAGGGTCAGACCAATTCTGTACTGCTTCCATTGATGGAATCTTGCAGAGAATGACCAGACCAATTCTGTACTGCTTGCATTGATGGAATATTTTGGAGTAGGATCAGACCAATTCTGTACTGCTTGCAGAAAAAGACCATAGAAATATTGATCTTCTTGCACTGATCTAATCTCGTGGATAATAATCTTACCAATGGTGTATGGCTTGTATTGGTGGAATCTTTAGGAGAAGAACCATACCATTTTCAGCATGATAATGCTCCATAACATAATAAATGCCATGTCCAGCAATAGTTTGAGTCAAAGAAAATCAAATTTTCCATTGGCCAGTTCAAAAATCCCAATTTAATCAACCTGAACTATTTTGGAAGTTTTTGGAAAACCATTTGAAGAACTAAATGAGAAGATTCAAAATTTCTGTAGAGATGGAGATATTATGGTCTAGTGCACTTGATGTATGACATTTCTTGGTAACAAATGTAAGTAACTAAATTGTGGCTGTGATTAATGCCAAAAGTTGGCCAGTTCCATACGTAAATACAACATCCTTTCTTGTCAAGTTTCATTATCCCATGGTAGCCAGCGCCATCTTTTGGCAACTACTTGCATGTTAAACAATATTCAGTGTCGCTATTGATAAGAATGTGGTGAACGTTAAGAGTGTCTTTAAATGATGATAGGTTTTTGTAATGATTGGATTTTAGTCAGTGATGTGGAAAGAAAAGTTAATCTTAGATTGAAATAAGTTTACCAAACTGTTGTATATATTGTTCTGGGTTTCTTATTATAGAAAAATAATGAATTTCGTTTCGAAAAAAAAATGTTGTATTGAGTCATGAAATGTTTGAACTGATTTGTTCCAAGTCCTCTTGGTAAAAAGACCTAAAGTGTCTGAAATATTAGTTGAAAAAAACGGAAAAAAGATGTAATATTACTGGTTTTATCCATAAAAATGTGGCTGTCTTTAGTTGAGAAATGGCTGATCTAAATATTACTATGTATTCATGTAAAATTCTTGTCACGTGTTCCTTTATGGATAATTAGATGTATAGGTATTGTAATTAGCAAACAGTTTTAGTAGTGCTGTACCTACGTTGAAACAAGTAATCCCGTTACGGTCTACTGATAAGGAGAATAGTGTGTTAAAACATTGCATGTTTCCAAACTTGATTTGATCAAGATTTTCTGATCGCGCGTGGGAATGCTGCCGCTTTTCAGTGTGATTACGGATTTTAATATCATTAGCGGATCCTTGTGTATCTAAAGGGATACATTGGTGTCGTTAATCTAGAAGATAGTTCATGTTTGTCACCAAGCCGTTGGCTGCTGTGTAATCTTCATTAGTTGGCTTTATTCAGCTGGTAACAATGGTAGCTTCTGTGGCAGGTGAAGCAGGCGGAGCGTTTCATGTGGCGAGGCTATGTAGATCAAAGATTCGGCGCTCTGCACAGGGAAGTTAATAAAGTGTTTCTCGATAAGCTTTGATGTACGAACCGCCACGAAATCCTGGCTCGGTGTGGTGAGGCTTTCTCTGCACGAGCTCGTCACAGTGGGGACGGCTTATCTCTGATATCCATTAACTTCTCTCCCGATCAACAACACCCCCCCCCCTTCTACTTTGCGAAACGTATGTCCTTTTCCATTTCCGAAAAGTAATTAAACTAAATTTTCATAGGCCTAACCTAAGTGACTAGTGTAAGTGTATGTTTAATATTACCTGCTCATCCCATCGGCATTACTTAAAGAATTAATTAAAAGTCCAATACACCAATTACAGCAAGTTGAGAATGCCCATGTAATCTCTGTAAATTTTAAAGCAAGCCGATGTTGATATTACTCACTGTGTAAAATATGATGATGGTTTATCTGAAACAATCCCCTGTTTTAACAAACACGACTGTATGAATTACTTAAGCCAAACTTACGTTTCCAGCTGTTTGTTAATTTTTTTATTGTACATGATTTCCATGCTCATGTTTTTCATAATTATCAACTCGTATTTTGTGCTTTTTTTTTAGTGAGTCTCAGTAAGTGATTTTAACGTTGTTTTAGTAAGTTTAACACATGATTTTGACGTTATTGTTTTAGTAAGTTTAACACATGATTTTGAGGTTCTTGTTTTAGTGAGTCTCAACACGTGATTTTGACGTTCTTGTTTTAGTGAGTCTCAGTCAAGTGATTTTAACGTTGTTTTAGTAAGTTTAACACATGATTTTCAGGTTCTTGTTTTAGTGAGTTTCAACACGCGATTTTGACATTCTTGTTTTTAGTGAGTCTCAGCAAGTGATTTTAACGTTGTTTTAGTAAGTTTAACATGATTTTGATGTTCTATTTTTAGTAAGTTCTAGCACGTGAGTGTGATGTGCTTTTTTAGTAAATTTAGTGCGCGATTTTGACGTTCTTGTTTTAGTTAGTCTCAGCAAGTGATTTTAACGTTGTTTTACACATGATTTTGACGTTATTGTTTTTAGTAAGTTTTAACACATGATTTTGATGTTCTTGTTCTTAGTAAGTTTAACACATGATTTTGACGTTATTGTTTTTAGTAAGTTTTAACACATGATTTTGATGTTCTTGTTCTTAGTAAGTTTAACACATGATTTTGACGTTATTGTTTTTAGTAAGTTT
>NW_013673710.1:22535-34265 GCF_000517525.1 Limulus polyphemus
TATATTTATGTTCTTGTTTTTAATAAGTCATGGTACATTAATCATTCAGATCATCCCACTTCTAGTTTATCTTCCTATCTATCAGCCTACATTGTACGTTGTCATTCCTTACTTCTTAATTAAGTCTGTTAGGCATTTGTAAAAATCTTGTCAATACCTTCAGCCTGCTAGATTTGTCAGGAAAACAGACTGGAAGCGATATGTTAAACCATTCTTCATGTTATATTTATATAGTTATCTGATCTGTGACTTCTCTGGTTAAAACTTCGATAGGTAAAGGTGATCATACTGTTTCATTTGGCTTTAGTCATTATCTTTCTTGCCATAGCATAGGTAAGTCACGTGAAAACTAATCATTGTTCACCAATGTGTTGGAGGGGTCAGAGACCACTGTGGCTCAGGTATAGGAATCCTTAATTTTGAACTGCCAAACAAAGGAAAAGACAACTAGTTGAAAGCACTCACCGCTTCTCCCAACCGAATAGTGTAGTTGCCTGTCACTTTTATAATGCACCCACAGCTGAAATCGTGAAGCTTGCTTTGATAATGCCACATCTCAAACCCAGGGCCCTCAGATATGCATTGTCTGGTATGCAAACCATTGGGCCATGCCCTGATCATATTTTAGTAACTAACATTAATTTCTAAACATTATGTTGGGCTGAGTGTTGTATCTTACCAGTCTACCTGCTGTTAATCGATTTAAGACTGTGTTTTAGTTTCAAAAGCTTAGTTTTCGAGTTTGCTGGAAAGAAAAGAGATATTTGTTCTAATATGCGATAAACTTTAGAACATGTCAGTTTTTCTGAAAGACATTTTGTAATTAACCATACAAATTATTACTGAATATTGGAAACTTATAAATTAATGAGGTTCATTCTGACAACAAATTGACTCAAAAGTCACATCAATATACAGGAACACTTAAAATAAATAAATAGCATTGACCCCAACATTTGGATGCCCTTGCTGTGTATGGTATTCTCGGTCATGATTTCTAGCTAACATCTCACCTATATGGTATACGTAACAAAATACTGTAGTAAATATTTATGTGGTCATGCACGAGACAAAGAACATGTCCGTGAGCAACTACTAATTCAGTCCTTGGCATCTGTTCACTCCAATGCTTAATCTCCTTTTTTTTCTTCTTTTTTTTAGCACTCTAATCTCAGGCAGTGACCTAAGTTTTTGTGACAGGATACAAATCACAGGCAGTGACTTAAGTTTTTGTGACAGGATACAATACTGTAGTTTTACTTTTCACTGTGTTATAGCATTCTTAAGAGTATGGTTCGTCTCCCATTACCGAAAATTAAACTCGCTTTCTGCAGTGGGTGTGGTAAAATAGTGATGGTCTAATCTAACTATCAGGTTTGACAAGAGTTGTCAGTGGGTGTTGATGACTAGCTGCCCTTTCCCTAGTCTGTCACTTCTAAATTATGGACAGCTAACTCAGATATTCTTCGAGTAGCTTTGCATGAAAGTCAACAGTACAAATAAGTCTTAAGACTTATTAGCTGCACTGTATATGACAGGGCTGTTGTTCCACATTCATTGTATAGTATATATCTGGGATTAAAGTTACTTTATCACAGACCAGTCCATCAGAAGTTCACTTGACTCAAGTCATTTTCTTCCCCAATACATTTGAAATCATGTTTTCCTTATTTATCTGAAATGTAATTGACTACATAATATATTAACTGTTCTCAGAAGTTAAAGATTACCTATAAGATTTGATATTAAACACGTGATTGTACAAACCGACCACAGTTTATCCCATGCCCTGTTGAAGGAGTGAGATAACTGTGGAATTTATTTACATACTTTCTGGAGTTAAAAGGTGCTATTGGAACAAACAAGATAAAATGGTTCAGATAACACGTGGTGTACCATTACAATTAGTTTTACAGTGGAGAAACTAGCTGTTTATTTGTTAGATTAAATAAGATAAGTAGTTGTTGGTTTGGAAATTAATAAGAATGTTGACTAATTTATTAGTAGATATTGTTAGGTTGGGCTTATGTAACCAGTAAGAATGTTGACTAGTTTATCAATGGATATTGTTAGGTTGAGTAACCAGTAAGAATGTTGACTAGTTTATCAATGGATATTGTCAGGTTGGCTTGAGTAACCAATAAGAATGTTGACTACCTTATCTGTAGATATTGTTAGGTTAATTTGAGTAACCAGTAAGAATGTTGACTACCTTATCTGTAGATATTGTCACGTTGGGTTTGAGTAACCAGTAAGAATGTTGAATAATTTATCAGAAGTAGTTTCAGTGTTTGCTTTAAATTATTAAAATCATCTAGTGATGAAAAAGTAAATAAAACACAAGGACCTGGTTGTGGTAAAAACATATGTTCATAGTGAT
Source organism: Limulus polyphemus (assembly GCF_000517525.1). Classification (NCBI taxonomy): domain Eukaryota; kingdom Metazoa; phylum Arthropoda; class Merostomata; order Xiphosura; family Limulidae; genus Limulus; species Limulus polyphemus. The sequence continues at coordinate 24,916 of NW_013673710.1, forward strand.
CAGTACAATGTTATTAAGTGTTTGATATTTCTATGCAACAGCTTGCAGCTGGGGTTTTGGTTTCAGTTTGTCATATAAAGATCATGTAAGATAGAAAGGGATTATTTAGTCTTGCTCTAACAGCACATTGTTGTTAAGTGTTTGATGTTTTTATGTAACACGTCTTTCAGTCATGTCGATATAATGATTATTGAAAAATATTCAGCTTTGTATTAAACAAAGAGTTTTTTGACGTGCTATTAAAACATCAAGCATTTTTTTCTTCATACTTCATTAATGGTTTTTTTGTAATACCCTTCCAGGTGGGCCGATCATTTTATATTCTTCTTCATTCAGATCTCAATTTCTTTCTATTTTGTGTAATAAGTTGTAATAATAACGGTTACTATTATGTTAGAAAAAGTGCAAGGATGAACGTTTTTATTATTAATGTCATATAAAGTTTTGTTTGTTTATGTACTATTACTTTCATTCAATATGAAAATTTATTGTTTGTGTCCAGTCTCACTGATTGAACTTGCTGGATTTTTTTGATATGCATTTATTTTTTCTTATTTCTATTCATAGTCCATCCTGGTAGCCCTATCCAAAGGCCGACTTGAATGTGACATATCCGAGGAGACAAGAAAAAAGTTTGATCATTGGTACTTGCAACAGGTTTTCCAGCATTGCCGACAGGTGGCATTGCTCCACAAACAAAATATACATCACCAACAACAAACCAGGATTAATCATTTAGATCAGTCGCCAATGGATGGAGCTATAGTCATATCCAACAAGCACCACCATGTACCCGGACATGGGGCTGTTTTCACCAGTCCACCTCAAGGAAGGACCCGTATAAGAACCTCTTTTGACCCTGAATTGGAACTGCCGAAATTACAGCGATGGTTTGCTGAGAACCAACACCCCTCACGACACCAAATCCAACAGTATGTTAAGGAACTAAACGCACTGGAATCCCGAAGAGGACGTAAGCCTCTAGATATCAATAACGTTGTTTACTGGTTTAAAAATGCACGTGCTGCCTACAAGAGGGCAGAACAAAGGTACTTTATAGACCCTAATGGTTCTCGTAGCCCTAGTGGTGACTACTGTGAAGACAGCAGCCCTCACGAAGCAGATAACAATACTAGTGACGAGTTCTATAAGAACAACAATGTAGACTCCTCTAAACAACGTAAGATTGACTTTTGTAGCCCAAAAAATGGCTTCAAAGTGGACTTGCAAGGCTCAGACAAGGAAAATCCTGACAACACCAATCATACATTGGATTTGTCAGTGCGGCGAGAGACCACAGACACAAACCTCACCAGTGGTCAGTCAGTACAGCGAGATCTTGTGGATATGAATAATAGCAGTGGTCAATCTGTACGGCAAGAGATCACTGACACAAACAATAACAGTGGTGACCATAATTCCAATGTTTCACCATCCCGCCATAAAAGAATGGAACAGGCAGAAGTCAAAGAAGAGCTTCCTGAAGATATTACTGATAACTCAATAGACTCATGTGTTTCGGGTGATGAAGACCAGGACATAGATGTTACAATGATAACCAGTGAAAGTTGGGAGAAGTCAGAAAGGAGTAAAACTCCAAGAGAAAGTTTATCTCACCAAGACTTTGAAAATAGAGACACAAGTTCATCTGGACCAAGCCATCAGGTGACACCCTCTGCTTCTGTGTCTCCTTACAACATGGAAGAAAGGAGAAAAAGAAACCGCACTTTCATTGACCCAGTGACAGAGGTTCCCAGGTTGGAACAGTGGTTTGCTATTAATACTCACCCTTCCCATAGTATGATAGTACGTTTTACTCATGAGTTGAATGTCATGCCTTATCGCCAGAAGTTTCCCAAGCTTGAGCCAAAAAATATCCAGTTCTGGTTCAAGAACCGCCGTGCTAAGTGTAAGCGACTGAGCTTGGCAGCAGTTAAAGACAGTGGACCTACCATGGACAGATTAGCATTTCAGCCACTAAGGTGAAAACTAGACATTGACAGATTGATATTACAGTAGTTTCAAACTGGCTGGCTGTACAGTTTAGTTTCCAGCAGCTCAGAATAAAAATATCTAGTTTAAGAGGTGTTGGACAGATTGAAGAGCCACGCAGAGTATTAGATTAACAAGGTCAAGTCAGAGTAAGCAACTCAGAAAAGAATATATTACAGAATGAGCAGCTTGGAGAGGAAGATATTACCAAAGTGAAGACATTACGGTGTGAGCAGCTTGGAGAGGAAGATATTACCAAAGTGAAGACATTACGGTGTGAGCAGCTTGGAGAGGAAGATATTACTAAATTGAAGACATTACAGTGTGAGCAGCTTGGAGAGGAAGATATTACCAAAGTGAAGATATTACAGAGTGAGCAACTGAAAAAATAAAAGATATTAACAAGACTTAGATAGTACAGAGAGTGAGCAGCTCAGAAAAGAAAAGACATTACAATATTGTAAAATTACTTATAAGAGTCAGCTTGTGATTATGATGGTCAATGAGGTTGATCAGCTTGACTAAAATGGATTAGCAAAATAGTCAGAAATAGATTTAAGCTACTTAGACTTAAATGTATGAGTGGATATAGATTAGGTTAAATAAATCCGATTAATTAGAGATCAGTGAAATGTACAAATGGAATAGGTTAAAAGAAAGAAGTCAGAACTAGGGTTTAGCTACTTGGGTGAAACATCCTAGATTTAGCAGGTGAAGGGAAGTTAGGCTTAGCTAAATATCATTAAATCAATGATGTATGGAAGAACAAAACAAGACTTAAGCAGGTGAAGGGAAGTTAGTCTTAGCTAGATATTGCTAAATCAATGATGTATGGAAGAACAAAACAGGACTTAAGCAGGTGAAGGGAAGTTAGTGTTAGCTAGATATTGCTAAATCAATGATGTATGGAAGAACAAAACAGGAGTTTAGTAGGTGAAGGGAAGTGAGTCTTAGCTAGATATTGCTAAATCAATGATGTATGGAAGAACAAAACAGGACTTAAGCAGGTGAAGGGAAGTTAGTCTTAGCTAGATATTGCTAAACCAATTATGTATGGAAAAACAAGACAGGAGTTTAATAGGTGATGGGAAGTTAGGCTTAGCTATGTATTGCAAAATCAGTGATGTATGAGAGAACAAGATAGGACTTAAGCAGGTGAAGGGAAGTTAGTCTTAGCTAGATATTGCTAAATCAATGATGTATGGAAGAACAAGACAGGAGTTTAGTAGGTGAAGGGAAGTTAGGCTTAGCTATGTATTGCAAAATCAGTGATGTATGAGGGAACAAGACAGGACTCTAACCTTAGGAATGCTCTCTTAACTGAGACAGTTATTGATGTGACCCTGAGATGGTTATACAAAACAAATAAATGGTTATCAGCTCTAAAGCTCCTGTGTAAGTAGGAATGAACATTCGCTTTTAATTGTTCAAGATATAAATTATTTAATAAGTTTGCTACATCTAAATATTAATAAACAGGTTAAAGCATGAAAGATGCCACTTAGCTGAGGATGATAAGGGAACACCTCACTACTTTTCTTGTTATTAGATTGAAAAATTTATTATTTAAGCAGTTTGTCACTGTTGATTACGTTAAATATAAGGTGATGCACAAGTGGCACACCACCATGATGTTTCTGGCTTTGTGGCTAGCATGTCAGACTATTGTTCTGAGGGTGTACGGTTTGGATCCATTGCCATCAAAACAGAATTGTGCTTTACACTTTTGAGGCTGTGAGTGCATTATACGAGTGTCATTACATCCATCTCTTTGAGTAGAGTAGTCTCAAGAGTTGCTGATGGGTGCTGATAGATAGCTGCCTTCCATCTAGTCTGTTAGTTAAAAATTCAGGAGAGCTGTGGGAATTGTTGTACTGTTTATCACGACAAGAGACTTACTTCATTACCTTATTACATGGATATTGATGTCCCAACCAAAAACAATAATGAAACCCAACACGACTTACTTCTTACTAACTAGGACAGAAATTATACAACGGTTAAGGTGGTGTGCTCTACTTTTATATCCCCTTGTTTATATTTACATTTTATTAAATAATCAAGACATTATATTTTAACAAGAATAAATTCTCCATAGAGGTTTACAAAAAACAAAGGAAACTTACAGGAACACATCTACGTTGTCGTACTTTCTTAGACAAAACCATTTGAGTAGTTCGAGTTTTCAAGGGTAGGTACAGACCTTATCCATTCTCATTAGTTATCATGGTTAACACTTGAAAACCCACACAGTCTAGTGTGCTTAATTATGGTGGTTAACACTTGAAAACCCACACTGTCTAGTGTGCTTAATTATGGTGATTAACACTTGAAAACCCACACAGTCTAGTGTGCTTAATTATGGTGGTTAACACTTGAAAACCCACACAGTCTAGTGTGCTTAATTATGGTGGTTAACACTTGAAAACCCACACAGTCTAGTGTGCTTAATTATGGTGATTAACACTTGAAAACCCACACAGTCTAGTGTGCTTAATTATGGTGGTTAACACTTGAAAACCCACACAGTCTAGTGTGCTTAATTATGGTGGTTAACACTTGAAAACCCACACAGTCTAGTGTGCTTAATTATGGTGGTTAACACTTGAAAACCCACACAGTCTAGTGTGCTTAATTATGGTGGTTAACACTTAAACCCACACAGTCCTTTTCTTTCATATCCTGCTTATTATGGTCACTGACACTTGAAATACTGCATGGTATTTTGTGTGTGTGTGTGTATATGTGTGTTAATTGTTGTGATTAACACTTGAAACACTACTGTCTGCCTCATTTCTGTTGCATTGCTTAGAGGGCTTTACGGGTATCTTTTCGTGTTTTTCTTTTTTTTTTGTATTAGAAAGAGAGAGAGATTGAATTCTGTAGGAAACTGATCATAGAGAATTTCAGTCAAGTTAAACCCAAGGAAACAACTTCCCAGATTCAGCTATTACTACTAAAGAACCTTGTACTTCTTCACCCAAGAACTGTTACCAAAGGTTAATAAAACCTGGCTGCCTAGGATGTACAGTAGTTTCAGCACTTAGCTATCCCTCTTTCATTACCTTTTGGTGCTTATGTTTAAGATGCATGGAATCTTGGAACAGTTAGACTCTGCTTTTCATTGCTGTAGATAATCATTGTCTATATACATTTATATTTTACACTTACTAATTACATTATTTGTCAGTTCATCAACAATGTAGTTTACTGATGACATTCTTTGTCTTTATTTCAAACAGTTCATCAACAATGTAGTTTACTGATGACATTCTTTGTCTTTACTTCAAACAGTTTGTCAACAATGTAGTTTACTGATGACATTCTTTGTCTTTATTTCAAACAGTTCATCAACAATGTATTTTCCTGATGACATTCTTTGTCTTTACTTCAAACAGTTTGTCAACAATGTAGTTTACTGATGACATTCTTTGTCTTTATCTCAAACAGTTCATCAACAATGTAGTTCACTGGTGACATTCTTTACATCAAACGGTTCATCAACAATGTAGTTTACTGATGACATTCTTTGTCTTTATCTCAAACAGTTCATCAACAATGTAGTTTACTGATGACATTCTTTGTCTTTACTTCAAACAGTTCATCAACAGTGTAGTTCACTGATGACATTCTTTACCTCAAACAGTTAATCAACAATGTAGTTCACTGATGACATTCTTTGTCTTTATCTCAAACAGTTCATCAACAATGTAGTTTACTGATGACATTCTTTGTCTTTACTTCAAACTGTTCATCAACAATGTAGTTCACTGATGACATTCTTTGTCTTTACTTCAAACAGTTCATCAACAGTGTAGTTCACTGATGACATTCTTTACCTCAAACAGTTCATCAACAATATAGTTTACATGATGACATTCTTTGTCTTTATCTCAAACAGTTCATCAACAATGTAGTTTACTAATGTCCTTCTTTGTCTTTACCTCAAACAGTTCATCAACAATGTAGTTTACATGATGACATTCTTTGTCTTTACTTCAAACAGTTCATCAACAATGTAGTTTACATGATGATATTCTTTGTCTTTACTTCAAACAGTTCATCAACAATGTAGTTTACATGATTCTTTGTCTTTACCTCAAACAGTTCATCAACAATGTAGTTTACATGATTCTTTGTCTTTACTTCAAACTGTTCAACACCACATTAATGCATGTAATCCAAAATTAGTTTGTTTGAACTAGCTTTCGACCCATTTCAGGAGTCATCATCAGGATTAATATACAAACAACCAAGCCTTACCATTCCTTTATACAAACAACCAAGCCTTACCATTCTTTTGCTTATTTCTAATTCACTTACGTGCTAAAACTTTCACTGCACATCTTTTAGTTCCCCACTTACGTTGCAAAAATATTAAGGACTACTTAGCACATTCCAGAGTAATAACTGAAAGTACTACGTGTGAGTCGGTATACTGAGTACAATCACATGGAGGCTGAATGTGCCCTGGACTGTGGATCTGAGGTTTTGTAAATTGCACCCTGTTACCGCACAGAAAAAAATGATCACTTTGGGGCCGTTGGTACATTATAAGAGTGCTGGTCAAAAACCACTTTTAATTAGAGTATCCCACAAGTTGACAGTGGGTGATGTTGACTAATTACCTTCCCATTAGCTCAAAATTAGGGACAGCTAGGAGAAATATCCCTCAAGTAGTTTTTCTGGAAATTCCCCAGTGACATGTACAACGTGTAAGTACTCTTTTGTCTTTCTTACCATTTCTATGTAATGAATCAGTTTGCATGTATATCTGATTGCACTAGTTATTCTATTTACTCAGGCCTGTTGCTATCTTTCTGTGGTAATTTCGACATGCTCTCATTTCTTGTTTTGTCTTTTGCTGATTATTTTATTCCTTTCCTACTAATTATTACTCATTTTGAAAGAAAATAATAGATAAAAATCAGTCTATACGGAGTTGGAACTCCGGTAAATACAAAACTGTGCTGTAGTTCTAGACGCCATGTTAGGCCTAGCTAAGACGTCTACAGCAGCAGGTCCAGGATGTTACGGTAACAAGGACTAAAAAACTGCAACATGCCGTGGATTAATAGAACTTCCCTGAAATAGGCTGTTGTTCATGTTGTGTAATTCTACATGTTAACATGATGTGACATGGGTCGGGCCAGTGATACAAAGATAGAGACTGTTGTTCATGTTGTGTAGTTGTACATGTTAACGTGATGTGACATGGGTCGGGCCAATGATACAAAGATAGAGACTGTTGTTCATGTTGTGTAGTTTTAAACGTTAACATAATGTGACATGGGTCGGGCCAGTGATACAAAGATAGAGACTGTTGTTCATGTTGTGTAGTTCTAAAAATTAACGTGATGTGACATGGGTCGGGCCAATGATAGAGACTGTTGTTCATGTTGTGTAGTTCTAAACTTTAACGTGATGTGACATGGGTCGGGCCAGCGATACAAAGATAGAGACTGTTGTTCATGTTGTGTAGTTGTACATGTTAACGTGATGTGACATGGGTCGGGCCAGTGATACAAAGATAGAGACTGTTGTTCATTTTGTGTAGTTCTAAACGTTAACGTAATGCGACATGGGTCGGGCCAATGATAGAGACTGTTGTTCATGTTGTGTAGTTCTAAACGTTAACGTGATGTGACATGGGTCGGGCCAATGATACAAAGATGGAGACCGTTGTTCATGTTGTGTAGTTCTAAACGTTAACGTGATGTGACATGGGTCGGGCCAATGATACAAAGATGGAGACCGTTGTTCATGTTGTGTAGTTCTAAACGTTAACGTTAATGCGACATGGGGCGAGGCTTCTCACGTGAATAAAACACGAACTTGTTGTTTCGTATAAATATTCCATTATTAAAATGGCCACGTGTTTTTTGTGTATTAATATATAGTTAGATGAGAACGTTTTCTGGGCTGAAATAGAATATTGTAAGATAGTGTCTTTGTTAAAGTGGGATCATTATTGTATATATATATCATTAGCTTGACATTGTTGTACAGTTTCATATTGTTCTACGTGAACACCCCGTATTTCTGTACGATTAGTGTGAATTTGTCCGTCGTAGTAAGAAAATGTACAAATTCTGTTGTATATATTGGAAGAGTTATGCTGAAAATTATTTCGGACATTGATAACGAAGAGCAGTCGTTACCCTGAGTGCTTTAAGTTCGTAACAAGCAGAAAATAGACCAACCAGGTGGTAAGATACCAGAAAAAAAAGGTCGTGTGAAAATCGTTATATCCTCAAACATTCGAGAATTTTTAACCCTTGTACCCTAATCAAACAGTATTTCTGTTGTTAAAATATGCCCATATTTACTTTCAGTTGTTTGTAATGACAGGTTAGCTAATTTACTGTAATAACAGTGAATTTCGATACGCTATTTACTTAGTGTCGTAAAATCAATGTTTTTACTCTTTGGGAAGTAATTAATTAACTTCAGTTAAGCTACTTACAATTATCCATTATGGACGGAGATGGTTTGGCATCAGAGATTGGTAATTGTGGTTAATTGAATGTAATCAGTTTGTTCAAGCAACAGTTGAAAGGTTTTAATGTGATCTTTCGGCTTCTTTAACTTGGGCACATCGTAAGAGATCTTAACGATTGTAAAATGCTATTATGTAAGACGTGTTCCTTACTTAATTCCACTCCTGTACTATATACGTAAAACTTTTAACTCTCGTGTTTCCCGGTGAGAATGTCTTTAGAATATAGATATGTATTAAGAAAAGTGTTTAACGAGAATTCCGCTAGGGATTCGTTTGTCCAATGAGGAAAGAAGAGGGTAATTAGGTACTCTGTTAGAGTCTAAAGCCATGGTTTTACTAATTTCTGTTATCCATAAATGTGTTGTGAGCATGAAATGCTTCTTTAAAACAGCTTGGGGTGTATATATATAAACTTTCTACGTTTAAATAAAGGCTGTTTTCATCTCTTTAGCGTATGTTGTTTTTTTATATCTTTTTCGAGCCCTCTGGTGGATCAGCGGTATGGCTGAAGAACTAATACTCTGGCTTTGATACTCGTGCTGGGCAGAGGGCTGATAGCCCATTGCGTAGCTTTGTGCTTAACAACAAATACTGTGGATCTGAGGATTCATGGCTCACTTCCCGTTACCTCCAAATAACGCTCCGCACTTTGTACGATATGAAAATGGCGGTCAAATCCCACTAGTGAGGTAGAGTAGTCCAAGTTTTGGCGGTGGATACTGTTGACTAGCTGCCTTCTAGTTGTAGTCCAAGTTTTGGCGGTGGATACTGTTGACTAGCTGCCTTCTAGTTGTAGTCCAAGTTTTGGCGGTGGATACTGTTGACTAGCTGCCTTCTAGTTATATTCCAAGTTTTG
>NW_013673711.1:0-6159 GCF_000517525.1 Limulus polyphemus
AGAGAAAACATCTGAATAAGAAATAGAAAACATCATAAAATTGCAAACCAACCACTTAAAATGTGTTTTAATAAAGTTGTTAAAACGATATATTCAACCAAACATATATTTAACATACATTCATCTAGAAATGTTCATAAAAGTGATCCGAAAAACGGGGCTAACTCGGTAACCCGTGGCCCGATATTAACGAAACTTGTTTTATTCTGTTTCTGTTCTCATTTCATTACAAATATGGCGCTATTGTGCGCCGTTTTTGCTTTATTTAATTACAGACAAGCAAATACACAAACAATCTCAGAGTTTTATTAGTACATAGATATTCGTTTTACAAAGTGGACAAGACTCTGAATTTGATAAATAATGTTTCTAGACCTATGTTTTCATTCCAATTTGGGAATGTTTATATTCCCAATATTCGTGTTCATATGTAACTTCAATATATTTATCGTCATCAGTGTTCGTTGTTTTGATTTGTGAAGTGATTTCAAGGTTCGATTAAAGCAAACTAATTTATTAACACTCCTTTTTAGGACTAATACGCTTTTCAAGTTCATGGTATTTCTAGAGTTTTACATTCCTGGATCAGTTGTCACCTATTTTCAAGTTCATGGTATTTCTAGAGCTTTACCTTGTTGTATCACTTATCAACTATTTTCAAGTTCAGGGTATTTCTAAAGTTTTACGTTCCTACCATCAGTTATCAACTATTTTCAAGTTCATGGTATTTCTAAAGTTTTACGTTCCTACCATCAGTTATCAACTATTTTCAAGTTCATGGTATTTCTAGAGCTTTACGTTTCTAGCATCAATGCCATCCACTCTTTAACCACAGTATTCCAGATGGAAAACAGTTGTGGTTAAGTTAAGAGTTGAAACTTATTTATTTGCATATAAAAGAGATAATGAAAAACGAGTCAACGTCTTGGACTGCAAATATATTTTGTTCTTAGATTTGTGGCTCTTTCCATCAAAGTTTTATTAACAGTTATTTAATATCTATCACACAAATATTTTCATATTTGTATTGCACACAACTAAGCATTTTCAGCGAACATTACAAAGATAAAAATACACTTTCAAGAAATATAAGAGACAAAGATTAAATATAAAAACTATTTCTAAGCCTAACAAGTATACGTTAACACAGCGTAAAACACCTACCGATTTCAAAACGTAATAAATTTCCATTGGGAAACCCTATACAAATTATACTGATACTGTATTCACCAAAACAATGATATGCTACAAGTAAACTCAAACGTCATTTGTCATATCGCTTTAAACACAGGCCAAATAGCGAATAAAGAATCATTAACTTTTGATTGCTTGTTTGTTTGTTTTGAATTTCGCGCAAAGATACATGAGGGCTATCTGAGCTAGCCGTCCCGAATTTAGCAATGTAAGACTAGAGGGAAAGCAGCTAGTCATCACCGCCAAGTCTTGGGCTACTCTTTTACCAAAGAATGCCACAGCTGAAAGGACGAGCATGTTTAGTGGGACAGGGATTCGAACCCGCGACCCGCAGATTGTGAGTTGAGCGCCCTAACCACTTGATAAAGTGTACGTGAAAATGCTTTTGGAAGACTTGCGTTTCAATAATTGAAGACAGATAGTCATTGCGTTGCAATAATTGAAGACAAATAGTCATTGCGTTGCAATAATTGAAGACAAATAGTCACGTAGGACATTTTTAGGTTGAAACAAACTGATATCAGAAAAAATAAAACTGCTAAATGACTGATCTAAGAACGTCTTCACTCATAACTAACATTGATTTTTTGTATAATGGTCTAAATTCGATAAGAAAGACGTTCATTTACAAAGCAATAAGATTTCTTCGCCAACACAGTACAATACCTCTATTCTTATTTCAAAAATTATTCGTCATAGTTCAAAATTTAAATCTTATGACTATCATTTACATATTCCGCACTAGTAAGTACACATCAGTAGCGAAGACTTTACTTTAAAAATGCGTTATCTGGCGCCATCTGGTGTCTTATAATATTAGTGATATTTGAAAAGTAAACTAAGTTTTTATAAGAATATATCTGTGTCCGAGATATAAAAGTTTGTAACTAACAGTCTACGAAATGTTAAAATATTCTACGTTTTTTTATTTACCTTTACACCAACAATAAATACTTAGTTGCATTGATCTCTATGATGTTTAAATACGACATACAGAATGGTCGTATTGGGTAATTTTTAACAAGCTGGGATTAAAAAGTACTTCCTTTCACAACAAAATATTTTGACATAAAAATGATCGTGTATAATTATGTTGGGAAAAAGTCATGTCATCATCATATCTACAAGCATTTCACACCAACCTCCAGTGTGCCTTGAGTTTGTGAAACACAGATAATAAACTTAAGGAGTAGTAAACAAGAAATAAATATATGCTTAGATTTGTCTAGAGCTCTTTCTTAAAGTGTGTTATTTTTGTCTTTTTCTGTCAAGCTTTTGCTAGAAAAAATACACTCATGCATATTTCTTTAATGTATATTTTAATATATGGGTGATACTTAATATTTATAAACCTTCTCACCCAAACTACTTCTAAGCTCACATAGAATAATATAATTTTCTTTACATTTCTTCCATGAAGAACAGACGTTCCTCCGAGACAAATGTGCCTTGTATTAACGATATATCTTCTCAACATGATTAAATAAGTAAAGAGCTTTAATATGAAGATAAAAAAAAGTTATTCGCATCAAGCATAGAAATACGTGCTAAAATTATAGTATTGCAAGTTTCAGCAAGCATTACCTATGCAATCCCATGAAACTTTTACTTTTCGTTACTACTTCCCATTTTTCTCTCTTTACTTTATTACCTAGGAGACTACAAATGTTTCAGGAGAGCATTGTTTTTCACTTACATTTCTTCCATTCTGAAACAGGCATTGCATGAATAAAGCGTTTCTAAAACTTTCCTCGGACATAGAATTGCAACGCTATACCAATATAAATAAAACCTGTGAGCAATGTCCATTTTACTGTCGTGTTACACATAACAAGTATGGGGTTTTTATATAAATTGAGACTACGGTTGCCATCCTTTCATTAGACAAGTTACTTAGGGCACAAGAAAGACAAGAAAATTACAGGTACGTTTTCGATATATTAAGTTTAATTGGATGGTTTTCTTTGTTGTGGTTGCTGCTTTAGGGCAAAACTGAACACATTGAACTATCTGTGCTGTTTACTACGTGGGGATCAAACCATACAGAACACGGATAAAATTAACAACAGATCTTGTTTGGTTTGTATTAAATTTCGCGCAAAGCTACATGAGAGCTATCTGCGCTAGCCGTCCCTAATTTTAAAACGATAGATTAGAGGAAATCAGTTAATCAACATCACCCACCGCCAACTCTTTGGCTACTCTTTACCAACGAATAGTGAGAATTATCGACATATTATAATACCCCCACGGCTGAAAGTGCGAGCGTGTTTGGTGAGACGGGGCTTCTGGAAGAACCGGCGACGAGAGTAGCCTCATTGCGACGAAACACGTGAGATTCGAGCTCTCTTTCTACAGTTATGTCACCATGAAATAATGCAACGGTGTCTCAAAAGTATGACACAGAAAGGCCATCCATCCAATCACACACACACACTGTAAAAGCCGAGCTGGAAAATCCCGCTTAAAGTAATAATTCTTCGCTCACAGAAAAAGAAAGTATATTTTGAACTTAAGAATAGAGGTAAGAACACTTTAAATCACCACTCGAAACACAGCCAGGAAAACAACGAATCTGATAAGAGCAAAAGGATTGGTTCTCATGACTTCAACAAGCTAAGAGAACAAGATCTCAGAACATCTTAATGGATCTACAAGCTAGAAATGATTACAGAACTACGATTAAACCACACGATCACTCAAAGATAAAGACTAGAACAAATGATATAAGATTAAAGATTGTACGAGAAATAAGACCTTCCAACAGTCACACTTTAAATCCGTGTGAATTAGTCAAAGACAATGAATGGGTAATACTTTTAAGACCAAATGCGTTGGATTATTGATCTGCCACAAAGACACGACACCACCATGATATTTGTAGCAGCTTCTAAGGCTCTTGTTGAAATTTATATTAGCACATTTGACCGTACTCTAAAGAAAACTTTGACACAATCAGTAAACATGCCTAAAATATGCACAATGGAATGTTGTTTAATTACAAATTGTGGTGTTCATTGTATCATTTCTAACCTCCATTATTCAGTATTAAGCCAAACGGTTGGAGAAATATAAAGCAGTCAACAGTTACACCAAGACATTATCCAACATTTCGAGGTCGTCTTTCAAATGTTTTCCCGTTAGAAATGCCAGACCAACACATCTACAAAAAACACTGTTTTCTCACAGCGGACCCAAACCTTCCTTATACAGCTTAAATATTTACCGAAAAGAAACTTGGCTTGATTGAAAATATAGAAAGCTTTAACTGCAAACCAAAGTCAATAGAAGAAAAGGGTGATATTTTAATGTAAACAACCCTAAAACACCGTTTATTTCCTCTTGTTGTGCTATTTATTTATTTCATGTGTGTTCCAGCTTTTTATCATGTATATTACTAATTGTACAATATTTATACATATTAAACAAATACATCTATATTAATAATAATCAAACATGCTCACAATGCAAACAATACCGATTGATGAACTCTTTCGTACGTTACGCTGTGTTTGAATTATTTTCTTCTTTAAATATAGAAAGTTAAACACAACTATGTTAGCTGTCTCGAAATATTTCTATAGAGCGTGCATACATTCAGGAATTTCGAATTTTTCAATATGAACGATCTGGTCAGAGACTAATATGATTCAGGTATAACTGCCCCTGATTTTAAACAACGGATACGCCAGTGAGCAACACCCGCCCCCACAAGAGTTATGTCCAGCTCTTTTAAATATATTAACGGGATTGACTGCTATTTTTATAACGCGTCCACGGCTGAAAGTGCAGAACATATTCAATAACATCCCGTTTCGAAATCTACACCACACGATCCCCAGCCCAATAAGTTTGGTCATTTATACCTTAATGAAGCTGTAATATCGAAACGTTCATAAACAGATGTTTTATGGGGGTTTAGTCGTCGTTTTCCATTTATTTTTACTTATTGGACAATGTTCAATTTACCCTCGTCAACACTACAAGATCAAATATAAACAAAATCTCATCTAGGCTTCAACAAAATATAACACAAAGATAGAAATTTTCAATTAACTTCAAATTACTTTTTATATTAAGTAATGAGCTAACTTGCTTCCTTCGATGCTACATTATTTAGAAGAAAATCTATTACTATACTTAATTACTCATCATTCCGCTCAGGAGTTAATTCTTTCTAAAATGTATATTTTATTATTTCCATATTAAATTATGACATATTTTGATGGGTATTACGTATGGCGTAGATATCTGAATCTCATATTCGTTAGTTAACATTCTTACACCGTGCCAGTGACAGCAGGAGGCTCTAGAGGCACTCTTTTCAAGGTTTGGTTGATAAGGAGATTCTAACACCACGTCAACTTCAAGATTATGTAATCAGAATCGTCACAGTAATGATGGAGATTACAGGATCAAATGACTTGTCCGAAGAAGCTCAATAGGATTTTGTCAGTTGCCATTAAAGGGCTTATATTTCAAGGAAAGTTTTCCAGAAACGTTAACAATCCCTTAATGTATCATAAAAATATATTGAATTCTTACCAACTTTTTAGTAAACACTGACTGATGAAAGCTCGTCTGTGAGCCTGATATTAGTGTGGATACTGTATACTCATATAAGGAAACATACAAAACGTGTGTGCGCGCGCGCGCGCCAATGACGAAACGGTTGTGGGAAACATTCTAATTTCAGAAATTTTCTGGATTGTAAGCAGAATGTGTTAAATCCACAGGCGAAAGGCATACGGAAAGTTGTGTTCAATTGGCTCGTTAGAGGATTTATTTTTGAAATTATCTCTCGGAAGTTTAAGCGTTTTATTGTTTGTTTGTTTTTTGAATTTCGCGCAAAGCTACACGAGGACTATCTGCGCTAGCCGTATCTAATTTAGCAGTGTAAGACCAGAGGTGTAAGTCATCACCACCCACCGCCATCTCTTGGGCTACTCTTTTACCAACGAATAG
>NW_013673711.1:6995-12313 GCF_000517525.1 Limulus polyphemus
AATCAGGTTCCGAGTGTTGTATGGATGGATCAAATTATTTTGAGATGTTGATATAATCAGGTTCCGAGTGTTGTATGGATGGATCAAATTATTTTGAGATGTTGATATAATTAGGTTCTGAGTGTTGTATGGATGGATCAAATTATTTTGAGATGTTGAGATAATTAGGTTCTGAGTGTTGCATGGATGGATCAAATCATTTCCTGATGTTGAGATAATCAGGTTCTGAGTGTTGTATGGATGGATCAAATCATTTGGAGATGTTAAGATAATCAGGTTCTGGGAGTTATATGGATAGATCAAATCATTTGGAGATGTTAAGATAATCAGGTTCCGAGTGTTGTATGGATGGATCAAGTTATTTTGAGATGTTAAGATAATCAGGTTCCGAGTGTTGTATGGATGGATCGAATTATTTTGAGATGTTGAGATAATTAGGTTCTGAGTGTTGTATGGATGGATCAAATCATTTCCTGATGTTGAGATAATCAGGTTCTGAGTGTTGTATGGATGGATCAAATCATTTTGAGATGTTAAGGTAATTAGGTTCTGAGAGTTGTATGGATGGATCAAATCATTTTCAGATGTTAAGATAATCAGGTTCTGAGTAAGCTGATGAAATCTTACAAGTTGTTTGGGTGGATATAGTAATTAACGGCGATGATATAATAAGTAGGCAGGTGAATAAAGGTGATAACTTTTCGTTTCAAGAACACTCTGGATATAAAAAATATGAATTCTGTATACACACAGTTTTTTATATATATATAATTAAGAATTACTTAATCGGTATAATAGACAGTAATGCAACTTCTCACCAGTAAGCATTAACTTCAGATTTTACTGATCCTACTATCTGGCGAGTTTTAAGAAGACTATTTTTTTTTTCACCTGTGTCATAAAGACTACCAAGAACGAGCATGACAGCCTCAATGAAAATAATGTCCTAAAATACTTTAATAAAACAAAACACATTTTTTCACCTCCTGCTTCTCGCTCTTCTATATTTTATTTCCAAAATTAATGATATTCTTCCAGAATAATTATCAAAAATGTAATTTTTTATACAACCTAATTCTTCAATCATGTGTCCATTTTTTATTATATGCAATATGACTTATGAAGCAAACTTTTCAACGGTTTTAATACTTTATTTCATGAGCGATTTCTTTACAGTTATTCAAAATATTATGTTTTACTTCTGCACGATGGTAAACAGCGAGAAAATTGACCTTTCTGATTAAATGAAAATAAAGTTCAAACAGAAAGCCTCAAAACACCCAGCAAAAAATGCTTGTAAAGGCTTGGTATATACAACTAAACCAACAAACCACACAGAACTAACTGGGGCCTGGCATAGCTTGATGGTTAAATGCGCTCGACTCGCAATCTGATGGTCGCGGGTTTGAATCCCCGGTCCACCAAACATGCTCACCCTTTCAGCCGTGGGGACACTATAATGTGATGGTCAATCCCACTATCGTTGGTGAAAGTGTAGCGCAAGAGTTGGGCGGTGGCTGTTATTGAGTAGCTGCCTTCCCTCTCGTCTATCACTGCTAAATTAGGGATGGCTAGCGCTGATAACCCTCGTGTAGCTTTGATCGAAATTCAAACCAAACCAAAGACTTAACTTATTAGTCCCATAAAGTACCCTATCATACAACTGAGAAAAACCTTCGTTTAGATTTCAAAGCTGTTACTTACAATCACCAACACTTAAAACATTAGTCCACGTATATTGTTGTTTTCAGAGAATTTTTGATCCGCGTCGCAAAAACGTGAACAACATTTTGGGGGCTAAGGGTGGGTATTAAGAGCGACAGCCATGTCCCACTAATCGATATGACAGGAGCAGCCCAAGAATTGGGGATGAGTTCTGTTAGCTAACTGCCTTCCCTGTAGTTTAAAATTACGAGTAGATACATGTAGCTTTCCGTGAAATTCTGAAGCAAACAAGTAACGAGTTAATTTTTATTTTATTTTTTGTTAATTAGGTTTATCAATATTGTCAATTTCAAGGGCAAAAAAAGCAATAGAGAGACGTCACAACAAGTATTAAGTAATTAGAGAATTAACTGGATTAAGTCGGACTTGTATACATTCCCAGCCCGTAATAAATTTTGATTAACAAGTTTATGGGAATTCAGAGTTATTTCTGATATTAATTATTTTTAATATTATCAATTATTATTACAAATATTATTGATTATTATTACAAATATTATTAAAAATATTATTAATTAATTAATACTTATTCCAGTATTAATTTAGAAGATCGTCACAGTTTCGAGAGCTTACCCGAGTCATCAAGTGTCACTCACTTTTTTATTTTGAGACATGTGCCTCTGTAACTAGGGTGAAAACTAGCCCTACATTAAACAAATCATTCAACAGGTTTCTCTTTCTTTTTTGCGTTGTTGTTTAACTGTTGTGCTTTTACCTGCTGTTAATCAATTTGCCTATTTATTTTTAAAAGTTCGAAAATATCTACATGAGGACTATTTCGCTAACGTGCCTTACTTTGAAGTGAATGTTTGTTTCTTAAATTTCGCGTATTTCTACATAAGGACTATTTTGCTAACTTCCTTACTCTCTTTCTCTCTTCTCCGGATCGGGATTTAGGTCATCGACCGGGGAGGGTCAGGTTCACTTCCTTACTTTGAAGTGATTGTTTGTTATTTTAAATTTCGCGCATTTCTGCATGAGGAATATTTCGCTAACGTTCCTTACAAAGAAGTGATTGTTATTTTAAATTTCGCGCATGTCTATATGAGGACGACTTCGCTAACGTTTCCTTACTTTGAAGTGATTGTTTGTTTTCTTGAATTTCGCGCAAAGCTACTCAACAGCTATTTGCACTAGTGATATACTAAAGGGAGAGCAGCTACTCAACACCACCCAACGCCAACAAACAGTGTAATTTATTGTCACATTGTAATGTCTACACGGCTTAAAGGATGGAAATACTTGGTGATGGGATTCGAACCTGCAACCCGCAGACTGCCAACTTTTTGGGATCCTCTTGTCAGACCTAATGATAGAGTTTGATCGTCACTCTCACTCTTATAACGCAATCATTGCGACAAATTGCGACATGCTAATATTATTATAATTTTTTTATTGGGGAAAAATAACGCGAACTGCGAAACTTGAGTCCTCCAATCCAACATGCTAACCATTAGGACGCACTATTCTCCTGTTAATTAGATTTATTGAATTTCGCACAAAGCTAAACGAGGGCTAGCTACTCTAGCCATTTCTTATGTTTGACCTAATATAAATAGAGGGAAGACACTAAGCCGACTCTTGAGCTACTTTTGTCAGACCGAATAGAAGGTATTTATCGTCACTTTTATAAAGCGGGATGCGATTTTCTTTTTGGGGGAGGGGCAACAGGATGCGAACTGTGAAACCTCAGACCCACAGTCCGACACGCTCACAATTAGAGTTGTTTGTTGCATTTCGCGAAAAGCTGCTCGAGTGCTGTATACTACACCTGTCGCTAATTGATAAGCGACAGAATAGATGGAAGGCAGCTAGTCAACACCACTGACCGCCAACTCTTGTGCTACTCTAATCGTATAGGAGGAGTGACTGTCTCTCTTATAACGCACCCACGACTGAAAGTACGAGCATGATCGTTGATGGTATTCAAACACGCGAACACCAAACTACGAGTCGAGCGCCCTAACCATCAGATCATGTTAATTAGAGTCGTAAGATGTAACATTACAGCTATTTGTGATAAAAACTACCAGAATACGTTTGACAAAAATAAAATGATGTGCATAAATGTTTAATATATCTTTAACAATCTATCTAAATAGTAGGTTGTTTTGTATATCTTTAACAATCTATCTAAGTAGTAGGTTGTTTTGTATATCTTTAACAATCTATCTAAGTAGTAGGTTGTTTTGTATATCTTTAACAATCTCTCCAAATTGTAGGTTGTTTTGTATATCTTTAACAATCTATCCAAATTGTAGGTTGTTTTGTATATCTTTAACAATCTATTTAAATAGTAGGTTGTTTTGCTTGTATGAACCCTTGCTAGAGTCCAAACAAGTGTATTAAGAAGTTTTCACATCTCGTTATGCACAAAACAATTTATGTTTGAAGTTAACTACGCCTTCGTAAAATATTTTATGTCCTTATTAAGGGAACAGTTTTAAATAAATATCGACAATGACGTCTTTGCGCGGGCGTAACACAACGACATAATAATGATGGCTGAATGACATGGGTAGAGTGCTTACAATTAACTACGTTTACAAGCTACCTGAGAAGTCTTAGAAAATGCTTCGTTTCCATTTGACAACATATATGGAACAGATAAACATCATGTGTGTAAGTAGCCGTTGCACCCGAGGCTCATCAGTTATTAAATTCTTATCTGTGTTGTTGCATAAATCTTGAATATTTATTTTCTCTCATATATGAATCTAATTATTTTATTCTGATGAGCAGAGAACCTTTATTACAGCTGAGAAATAATTTCAAATGCAACATATTAGCCATATTTTCTAAAATATTCTAAATTAAAAGAAAAGGAAAATTTATTGCAACAGGAATAAATGTCAAGTCAATGCAGAAAGATTAAACAAGTGAACTAGTATCTCATCACTAACAAATTTAATTTTAAAAAACATACATGCAGATAGAGCATAATGACCGTGCATCTCAACAACAGTCATGTAGTGTAGATACTAAATGCTTTGTACACTATACAATCAGCGTCTTTAGGGAGCCAACCCTTATATTATGTATGACGTGAAGGAGTAAAAAAAATCAATACACGTAATATTAAATTTTATTACACACGTTCGTAGAATAATTACCTTAAAAGACACGAAGGTTTATTTAAAGCGATGTTTTAAACGTATATGTTTTATTTGGAAAAGCTGCTCATACAAATCTCCATGACAATCTCCAGCTGTAGCTTAACATTTTACATCTCAAATTAATCCGATCAACTAGTCAATAGCTACAATAAATCATCATGAACCTTATCAGCCAAATACTAGCTTTGTTTATTATCATTACAATGTATAAAGCTAGCTATCATGTCAAGAAATCATTTGCCCATAGTTGAACATAAAAGAAAACCAGCAAACAAGATAAATAAGACATTGGGAATTCATAAACCTGCAAATACGGATCATAAAAAAGTAAGCAAACAAAGCTAGAGATAATGTAGACATTATTTACTTTTTAAAGTTAATTATGTTATCTTTTATTCCCATCTCATTATAAAACATAAGATGAAGAAGCTATCTTAAGAAAATTATCATCCTTTCACACATATAAAATATTTTTTA
>NW_013673711.1:12818-14908 GCF_000517525.1 Limulus polyphemus
TCTTTGATTATAATTTAATATTAATTATGATTTGTGTAGGAAGCATTCTTTGATTATAATTTAATATTAATTATGATTTATGTAGAAACCATGATATAATTATAATTAATATTAATTATCCATTTACGTATATTGTTAATGCAATTTTGTCGCTGATAATCTTATTTGTAAATATATTTTTTGTAATTTCTATAACGTAGTGACGTCTTTGTTTTAAATTCAGTCTTCAACATACTTGAGATAAGAAGATGATATTTAAATAAAAATGTCGACTACAAATGACGTTTTGATGTCGAAAACAAACTAACTTAAAAAACGTCTTTCGCGTATTTGTGGTTTACAATAAATTGACTCGCATCTGATTACATATAATGGTACAAAAAAAGACTAAGCAATTGATTAAAGTACTTATAAATGATTTGTTTGCAAGGGATCGTAAGTTATGAGTGAAAAGATAAATACGATGGTGAAAACAAACATTTTAATAACGAATGTCTGGAATTAACGTAAATAAGGTTAAATACGTAGACGAAATAAGATCATACACAATTGAACAATACAAAAAAGTAATTAATTCATGTGGTTACTTGGTTAAATAATGAATAAAATGCATAGGGTAGCAGAGGGTAAAAGATTAAAATTGAATTATTTAATCTGCCATTTCAGAAAGTTTCATTAAACATAGCTGAAAGAGGTATCAAGGATATGTCAACGGTTTCCTGCAGTTTTATTTATCGTATTGAATTACAATGAATGCAGTTAAGCACAAAGCTACACAATGGGCTATCTATGCTGTGCCCACCGCTGGTATCGAAACATTGAATGTTTCTCTAAAACAATAAAAGTTTAATAGTACATTATATGTATGGAATTGAAAAAACAAAAAACACAAGACAATTATACGCTTCACAAATACGTCATTTATTCACGACCACGGTTTCGTCAGTAAAGGCACATAAGGCGAAACCATGGTCATAATGAATGATGTATTTGTGAAACGTACGACTGTCTTCTTTTTCCTCAATTCTATAATTATGGTGTTTCTCCAAGTACCGACATTTCAAGTATCAGTTATATATTATGAGTGAATTATTTTACCACAAAAAAATGTGATAATTAAACCCTTCCATTATTTAAATAAATTATTTTGTAATCTTAAAGGACAAAAATATGCTTAGATGATAAGTTTTTAGTAAAATCTTAAATGAATTAAAATCTAGAAATTAGCGTCAACATTATAGAGCTAAGAAATTTACTTTGGAAGAAATTACAATAGAAAAATAAGTATACACACAAGAACCAAAAATCTAATTTATCGTTTCTAGTAATGAAGATAGCTGATGCCAGCTAGAGCTAAGTGTAAAGTGCCTATTTATATACATATGTTAGTCTGAGATAATTTCTGAAATAAAGTTTTATTTGTTTGTTGTTAAGCACAAATATATTGAATGGGCTATTCGTGTTGTGTTCATAACGCAAATCGAAGTCTGATTTATTTAGCATTATAAGCACTGAGACTTAACGATGAGCTACTGGAAAGGGAGGAGCTACATAAAATCAATGTTTTTGCCAGAGAAAGCTACTCTTATCAACAGTGCAACATGCAAGATTCTGAAAAGGGTTCGTAAAACTTGGACTGTCGACAACAGAAGTGGTCGAGGAAGAAACCCCAAGCTATCTAAAAGTGATGGAAGGTTCCTCGGAGAAGATTCTCTGTATGATAAGCTACGATCCAGATTAGATCTTGCGAATGACTGTGCTGCAAGTACAAGTGTTAATGTTTCTTCAAGAACAGTAAAACGCACATTACTCCAAAATGGTCTCAGTGGGCGCGTGGCTGCTCGAAAACTTTTGTTGAGAAGACGCATAAAATAAAAACGTTGAAAGGTAACAGACCTGCTATTCAGAACCTGGGAAAAGTGTTCTTTAGAGAAGTCTAGATTTAAGCTGTTTAATAATAACACAGGCCTGCGATGGTTTTTTATTGTTCTGCAGTAATTTCTGTACGCTGAATCCGAAAATGATATCCATTTTTCTCAATCGCGTACAGATTTTTCACAAATAATCATATGTACTATTACATACATGAA
>NW_013673711.1:15908-26820 GCF_000517525.1 Limulus polyphemus
TCCAAATTATGAAAATATTGTCAATACCACGCTTAATAAATTCAAAGAGTTGGGTTGTAATATGAGCTTGAAAGTTCATTTCTTACACTCACATATTGACTATTTCCCTGAAAATCTCGATGCTGTCAGCGAAGAACAAGGGAAAGTTTCATCGAAACGTCAGAGAAATGGAGAGGACGTATCGTGGAAGGTGAAACATCACTATGATGACTGATTACTGCTGGTCATTCAAACGAGATGCTACAGACACAATAGATAAAAGAAAGACCACAACATGTAGTTTTTAGACTAAAAGTAGATTTCACAAAAACATCAGGATGAATGAGGATGCATATCCGTTTGACATCAATGTTCTTCCCTTTTCTTCAATTTTTTATGTATTTTCGTTAAGAAACGTAATAATAAAAAATGTTCATTGTGATTAACGAAGTAATAATTTGATCCAAGTAAGAGTTTTTTCCTTCCCGATTTGTAAACAAATCCTTACGTGATAGAAAAAAAAATAATATTTTCAAAATCTGTGTAGCTGAATTATGGAAAATCCTTTATTAAAACCAAAACAACTTTAAATAAGTTTAAATTCGCAGGCCTGTATAATCAATAACACTTTGTTCGAATGCGGACTGACGGTATCAGTGTACAATAGCTACAGTAAAGCACGGAGGTTGATTAATACAATTGTTAGGCTGTATCTCAACCAAGGGAAATTACAAAAATCGAAGGTATTATGACTAATAAAGGTCCATCGTTCCATTCCCTCAGGGTTTCGTCTGTCAACCTGACAATGACCTCATGCATACAACCAATATAGTGAAAACCTTTTTAAAACGTAAAGAAACTAACTAAACGCTCACAACGGTGTTACGGCCTTTACAATGTCCTCATGTGAACATCATAGAGGGCCACATGGATTGAAGTGG
Source organism: Limulus polyphemus (assembly GCF_000517525.1). Classification (NCBI taxonomy): domain Eukaryota; kingdom Metazoa; phylum Arthropoda; class Merostomata; order Xiphosura; family Limulidae; genus Limulus; species Limulus polyphemus. Next base: position 16,829 of record NW_013673711.1, read on the forward strand.
ATGCTGAGAACGTTGCACGGCAACCAAACAACTTGGGTAAAACGTGGAAAATGTTACAGATGTACAGCACAAAAAACAAGGTCTATATAAAGAAAAGAACTCACATGCCAAATATTAACGTCTGCACAATGCATTTATTTACCTCTGCATATTTTCTGTCATAATGCATTGTGCTTATGTTTGTACATATTTGTTGAACATAATTTGTATTATATACCCACTTTGTCTTCTGTTCCCATATTTATTTCCAATTAAAATAGGATTGTTTGTTTGTTTGTAATTAAGCACAAAGCTACACAATGGGCTATCTGTGCACTGCCCACCACGGGTATCGAATCCCGGATTCTATCGTTGTAAGTCCGCAGAGATACCGCTGTGCCATTGGGGGGCATTAAAATAGGAAGCAGAAAACTTCAAGCTGGAACTTGAGATATGCTGGTTGTGATAATCGCTTAAGTTTCTGCTGCATAGTTTTACGCTTACTGGGATCCATTACAGATAAGTACTAGTTTGGTTCTCTTGCAGCGTATAACACTGAACATTAGCGAAAATAGCCTATGTGGCTTTGCGCTAACAACAAAACAAATTCTCTCTGTGTGTATCCTTAACAACTGGATTTAATATATTCGAAACTTTGTAAAAGTCTGATACATATTATTATATTTTTCTTTCTTGATTTTTCTGCTCCAATCTTGAACTAACAATTTTTTTTTTCAAAATGCTACAAAAAACTAAATCATTCATCTTTGTAAACTAATTTACTGGAATGTACTTACGCTTTTTCAGTTAAATGTAATTTTTATGAGTTGTTTCTATTCCAAGTTAAGTTGTATTAAAAAGCATTCTGAATTTTTTGAATTACATCCCTTATCAGGGTTTTTAATTTTTATTTTAGCAAGAATCAGAAATAAAATTAATTATAAAAGAACAAATGCAAGATCTTATAAGATGTAAGTAATACAATAGCCTCCTGGCGGATTAGGCGATAAGTTTAGAATTTACAAGATAAAATCCAGGTTCGATTTCCTGTGGCAGAAAATGCACAAATGGCCCATTATGGAGCTTTGCACGAAAAACAAAAACAAACCACGTAATAAAAAAAACTTTTACTTCAGTCATGGTGGTGTCAAACAATGTAAACAGTGTATGTTATTGCCTTTTATTGTTCGTAACATCAAATCCAAAGTTATAAAAGTGCTTGGAACTATTACTTCAGTCATGGTGGCGTCAAACAATGTAAACAGTGTATGTTATTGCCTTTTATTGTTCGTAACATCAAATCCAAAGTTATAAAAGTGCTTGGAACTATTACTTCAGTCATGGTGGTTTTTTTTTACTCCATTGGATCAAAGGATTTTTCTTTCACTTTGTTTTTTATTTTAATCGTAAACGTTTGGTCGTAATCACAGCAACTAAGTTTCGGTGCTTTAAACTAAGGATTAAGTTGTAATTAATCAGTTGATCAATTAATTGATTGTCAGTTAGTCCACAGACTCTCACACAATTGCTGTAATTGCGACGAGAGGCTGTGAGACTAAGGAGAAAGAAAAAGAAGACAAAGTCTTTCTTTAATGTGTTAATATAAAAAGGTTTTGGTTTTGTTTTGTATTAGAGTTGGATTTGATGTTGCAAACAGTAAACAGCAACTTAATTCTCTGCATTGTTTGACGCCACCATGACTGAAGTAATAGTTCCAAGCACTTTTATAACTTTGGATTTGATGTTACGAACAATAAAAAGGCAATAACATACACTGTTTACATTGTTTGACGATAATGTCACCAACAGTTTTTTTGTTGGAACCTACATCAATACGTGGGTACGCTATTATTGATTAAACTCAGAAAACGACAAACAAAATATAGAAAACGACTGAATAATTATTAATACTGCATCTTCAAACTATACATTAGGCCGTACTAGACAAGCTAGTCTTATTTGGAAATTTTAAAACCGTTTTAACAGGGAACTAGGTAACATATAAAAGCGTTGCAACTTTATACGACAAACTATATTGTCCATAAAATATACACTTGTGGCGCCCTCTCTAAAATATCTCACTAATAACAAATATATCTAGAATATTAAAGAAACTAACCTTGAAGGTTTTAACCACGTTTCGCACTTGCTTGCTACAATGTGTACCGATGCTAATTCTTCTTCTAACAGATTATAACCACTCGTGAGTTTTTCGCTTCAGCAAAATAACGTTCATGGTGCTATGTTGATATCATAACTGAGTTTGTCATAGGAATCAAAGTTATGTCGCTGCTACTTTATGTGTCTCGAGATAAAAACTAATAACCTGGTTTTGGTCAACTCCTTTAATATGTACTGGGTAAGCTTCCGGTTTCTCTCTTGAAACCACCTTGAGGCTCTAACAGTTAACCTCAAGACGGCTCCAAAATAGGAGTTGAAAACTTGCTTAATCAACAAATCAATACCCAACTGACGTTCTCTTTATTACTGCTATGCCCACGTTATGAATTTAAAACAGAATCAATACATGTCTTGTGATTTCGCATAACTGACATGAGCGTCCTGCGTAGTCCTGTCTAATAAAAAACTAGTAATAATCGACCCAGACAATAGTAGAATTGATTAAAAACTAGAATATTATTATTTTATTCTATTTCGTTCAAGAAAGTTTCGTTTTTAAATGATACTTGTCTATAGTAACAGCTTTGCTTAGCAATAAACTTCAACACCAACTGCACATTTTTTGATAAACGACCTATATTTACAAATAAGAAGATATTTTAAAATTTATTTCCTGGCTATTCTTCTTTTTTTTTCATACCTTCGAGAAGGCATACAAGTGCTGACGGGACAGGCTGGTTTATTTATTTACGAAGTATCTGAAATGCTCTGACGAGAAAACAATTTACATTTAACAAGAACAATATAGAACAATACTGAGTTATAAAAATATTTTAACTAAAAAGTTCTTTAGTAAAGAACACTAAACTTATAATTCAGAGTGCCATGCGTGTTTTTATGTTTCGAAAATCAAAATATACGACTTGTTTTTGTAACTAAATGATGTGATATTCATTCAATGACAAAACGTAGTATGTGGGTGCATACTATTTTCGACTTAAAGATTATTTGATTCAAAAGTGTTTTCCTTATTACCTAAAAGTTTGTAGGCTACATATATATGAAATATTTAACGTTGATAGAGGTGATAGCACCAGTTATACAAAAACTGGGTTTAAGCATTTATCATCAGAGAGCCAAGAGCTGTGGATGCGATTTTTATATTCGTAGTGAGACTTTTAATGTTGAAATTTAAAGGCATCCTTTCGTCTTTTGTTCATTAAAAAATTATATAAATATTTATATGTTTGAAACAAACCCCCCAAAAAAATACATAATAGCTTCAGAGCAGCCTTAGTTTTTCTTAGTCGACTATAAAACTTTTTAAAGAATGTATAAGGTTGGTCACTAGGTTTTATGGCAGCTAGAGGGTTAGATCGGTTGAGATAAAAAAAGTTCCTTTATCAGTATTATATGTAAAGTCGATGAAAATATTGTTAGCGTTACACATTTAAATTGAACGTTTCACTACTAATGAGATCATACGTAACTGACTTATTACAAATGTTATGAGGATATTGTTGTAGGCTACGTTTTTAATACTTCATAAAAGGTAATTTCTTTTGGTTGCTAAGGGAAGTTTTGAATGACGTAATGATGACGCCTAGAAGTTTCTCGAATCTCTAGATCTGACGTCACGTCTCCAAATTTCAGGCGGTTTTATGAAAAACATGTTGTGGTCTGTACAAATTAAATAGAGTTATTCAGTGAGTCAGTTAGTGGGTTGATTTGTTAGTCAGTGAATCTGTTACTGTGTTAATAAGTGCGTCAATCATCTAGTTTCGAGTTGTGCTGTAGATACGAAAGGAAATTTAACAAGAAAGTAATTCAAACATTTAATCGGCTAAAAACTGGAATAACTATTTATGTTTTGACTATTCCAGCTTTTAGCCGAACACACATATATATTTATTTAAATTGGAGCTCTGAATTCTTCTTACCTGTATATTTTTATTAATAAGTAACTGTTTACTATTATTTGTGAGTTAGGCTATCACAAACATAGCGTGTGGAACTTGTACATTAAAGACAAAGAAATATATCGCTTTCGTTATCGTCAAGTAAAACAGACTTTGCATTATTTAAAAATAATTATCAAAAACTACCCGCTTAACGACAGAGCCCAATTAGAACATTTAATTATATTAACATTTTTTCTTATTAATAATACTGATCACTTAGATCAGGAATGCAGAAATAGTTACCTAATAATGCTACTTTTCTGTATCTCACTATTTCTATTGTAAACTAGCTTCCAGAGGTTAGTAGAATTTGAAACATAGAGCATCAGCTTTCTTAAGTAACACTAAAATGATCTAAATAACACATACTATCCAAATTTCCATTCTGCTTGGGCTACAGGCACTGATTAAAAACATTTAAAACTGAAAATATTAATTCATATTATTTTTCAGAAACCTTATCAGTTTAAATTCAATCGTAAAGTACTTCCATAAATTAGTTTATGTTCAAAAATGTGAAGTAAACACAATGTGATCTTAAAGTTTAGTTAGGAGTATCATTGAAAAATTCTAATATAGCTCTCAATCTGGAGGAATTTCTGCTATTATTCATCCAATCATGAGTTTTTCTACATCATAATATGCAAGCGTGCACAATATCCGCCGTTAAGAATGTTAGGAATGGAATCTGAGCACTAATTAAGTAGCATAAAGCTACAAACACGTTTTTCTGGTCGACAGAAATCACTGTAAAATATTACTCAATATGGCAAAAAATATGTGAATATGTTTTAGTCATCTAACTTAACTAATTGTCTTTCAAACTGGTTAGCAGAACTGAAGATCCAAAGTTCGAACCCACGCTATATCAATTAACACACTGTACGCGGCAAATGCTGTTGGGTGTTTGTCTCCCTATAGTCAGTAGTTCTTAATTAGGGAAGGCTGATTGTTTGTAGTTAAGCACAAAGCTACAAAATGGGTTATCTGTGCTCTGCCTACCACGGGTATCGAAACCCGGTTTCTAACGTTGTAAGTCCGCAGACATACCGCTGTGCCATTGGGGGAAGGGTAATTAGGGAAAGACTAATTTGACCTGATCATGTGGCTCATGTGTTACAAAAGTGTCACTCAGACTGAAATTACCAAAAAGCCTTTGAAACTAAAATACGTTAGTCCTAACTCTTACGTCTTTAGAATGAAAATCATATCATATAACCATGATGTAAACATCAAATAGAGGGGGGGAAAGAATTATTTCTTTAAATATAAACGACTACAAATGTTTGGCATATTAATATCTGTCGGTTTCTTATATGGTTTCACAATATTATAACTGTCAGCAAAGTATCCGTCTATTAGCCTCGTGTTTTTCAATATTAATATCTCCAAATGGTTCTTCTCTCCGATTACGTTTGTAATAATCGAAAAAGCATTTTCCAGACCACAAAAACAAAAACTTGAAAGCTCTTATGGGATATAAACATTCAGTGTTCGTGGTTAAAATGTATCTGCTACATCGTAGGACATTTACCTTAGTCATCTATGATAAATGGTTTGTTGAAAGTCTAAACTATATTATCTGCTACATTGTAGGACATTTACCTTAGTCATCTATGATAAATGGTTTGTTGAAAGTCTAAACTATACTTGGAAGTCTTATGACAGTTCCTCAACCCTTATACAAAAACTGAAATATGGTGCCTTGCAAAAGGCTTCAACCCCCTGTGCTGGTAATTAATTTTAGGTATTTTATTGTGAAAGACATAACTCAAATGGCCAAAAATATTTATCATATTAATCTCAGACCAGTTTCTAAAGATCACAAAGAACAAAAGGTGCATTGTTACCTAATTTAGTGATATAATACACAAAAAAATGTTGAAAACGCGTGTTGCAAAACTCTTCACCCCCTCAGTTTTTACTATCATTCATTTAACTTTACGTCACTACCCAGCTAAAGTTAATATAAGTGGCTCTGTACAACTCTAACAGATACCAAAGTATATTATAGAGTCATGTGAAAAAATACTTTAGGTCATATAGAGCCATCAGTATTGATTTAAGCAGAGAATTTTTAAACTTAAAATTTGGTTTACTGTTACATATTGAGAATGATGAGAAAAGAACTCTCTACAAACATAAGGGAGAAGATCATTCAGAAGCACAAACCCGGAGAAGGCTATAAATCAATTTCGAAGGTTCTCACTTTACTATTAAGTACTGTAAAATCAGTTATGAAGAGATGGAAAGTGTGTTACACTACCTCAACCTTGCCAAGATCAGGTCGCTCCAAGAAAGTCTACGCTCGAAAAAGCAGAAAAATCAACAGAGAAGCGACTGTCAAGCCAACGGTGACACTGAAGGAGCTGCAGACTTCAATAGCAGCAACTGGAGTTACTGTACACATCTCGACAATATCACTTACCTTACACAAAAAAGTTTTGTATGGTAGGGTGGCAAGAAAGAAACCACTACTGACGAAGATGCATCTTAGATCGCAAATGGACGCTACAATAACCTTTCAACAATGTGACAAAGTTCTATGGTCAGATGAAAACAAAATATAACTTTCTGCGTTAAATGACAAACGTTATGTATGGCGGAAACCCAACTCTGCTCATGACCCGGAAAATACAGTCCCAACTGTCAAGCATGGCGGTGGGTCCATAATGTTTTTCTTCCGCTGGCACTGGATAACTTGTACGCATTCAAAGGATCATGGACAGTGCAAAATATACACAGATGTTGGAGGTAAACCTGAAGAAGTCAGCTAAAAAACTAAAACTTGGTCGAAGGTTTACATTTCAACAGGACAATGATCCCAAACACAGATTAAAGGCAACCCAAGAATGGTTTCGGAGAAACAAAATTAAAGTCCTTGACTGGCCAAGCCAAAGCCCAGACCTAAATTCACTCGAAAATCTGTGGAGAGACTTGAAAATTACTGTTCATCAAAAACATCCTTCCAACTGGAGGATATCTGCAAACAGGAATGGGCAAAAATATCTCCAGTATACTGTACAAAGCTTGTGGAGAGTTATCCAAAACTATTTTCAACTGTCATTACTGCCAAAAGAGCTTCAACAAATATTAACTACATAATCATGTTAGGGGGTGAAGACTTTTTCAACATGGGTCTTCAAGTTTTTTGTTTTTTTTATTATATCACTAAATTTGGTAACAATGCCCCTTTTGTTCTTTGTAATCTTTAGAAACGGGTCTGAGATTAATAAATATTTTTGGCCATTTGAGTAAAGTCTTTCACAAGAAAATAACTAAAAATTGATTAACAGCACAGGGGGTGAAGACTTTTGCAAGGCACTGTATATAATTCCATCGTTCTCTATCAACGTAATATTTATAATAAATTTTGATTATAACACTAGCTAACTGTATGGCACCGAGTCAGATCAAACGGTATGTTTATGTAAATGTCTCTATATCAGAATTAGCCAATTTCAAACCTTGTCAAAATAGCCAAAAGGAAGATAAAAACAGTAGCGGTTAACCCTCATTCTTGTAGCTTCTACTTGCTTTCATACTTGAAACACAGAAAGTCTAATATTTGTTTTTATATACTAGGGAAGCCTCACGATGAAGAATCACAACATGTGGGTTTACTTCAAGAACAGTTTGGCCACACCTACGTATCTCAGATTCATAAATCCAAGGCTGTGTAATGTAAAGTAGCTTCTGGCCAACAGAACACCTACAGCTGCATGCATTAACACTGGCTTGTCTTGCATGGGACATTATAGTGACTTGATACCGAATACGATGGTGTGGGGTTACATACATGTAACTCTGAACTCACTTGTAACATTCTATTCACGCACTCTGTTGTAACGGCTAAATTTCAGTATTTACCTATACTATAGCGGCATAGCGGTATGTCTGCGGACTAACAACGCTAAAAACCAGGTTTCGATACCTATGGTGGGCAGAGCACAGATAGCCCATTGTGTAGCTTTATGCTTAATTACAAACAAAACCTATACTATATACGAAGGCGTCATCTAGCGGTGGAGTTTCGTAAAACAAAGATATCAGTATTGTCAATTATTCACATGTAGGACATTATATACATTCAGTACTCATCTGTTGTTTAATGATAATATTATCTTTACATAATACAAAGTTAATAAGTGAATCACATCCCTTAGTAATCCACTTACATGAATAACCTTAAATATGGCCGTTGACGTGTTGTTTTAACCAAGTTGGTGTTACAGTTTTACTTAGTAATCTTACTGTAATAACCTTAAATATGGCCGTTGCCGTGTTGTTTTAACCAAGTTGGTGTTACACTTTTACTTAGTGATCTTACTATAACAACATTAAATATGGCCGTTGACGTGTTGTTTTAACAAAGTTGGTATTACAGTTTTACTTAGTAATCTTACTATAATAACCTTAAATATGGCCGTTGACGTGTTGTTTTAACCAAGTTGGTATTACAGTTTTACTTAGTAATCTTACTGCAATAACCTTAAATATGGCCATTGACGCGTTGTTTTAACCAAGTTGGTGTTACAGTTTTACTTAGTAATCTCATAATAACCTTAAATATGGCCGTTGCCGTGTTGTTTTAACCAAGTTGGTGTTACAGTTTTACTTAGTAATCTTACTATAATAACCTTAAATATGGCCGTTGACGCGTTGTTTTAACCAAGTTGGTGTTACAGTTTTACCTAGTAATCTTACTATAATAACCTTAAATATTGCCGTTGACGCGTTGTTTTAACCAAGTTGATGTTACACTTTTACTTAGTGATCTTACTATTAGATGTGGCATTTAAAATGATATATTCATGCCATTACTGAGGAAATAATAATGGTTTCCACTTAATAGAATTTTGATCTTACATGTATGAAAATTACCCTTGATTATTTACGTCGTATGAGATTTATAAATACGTTTCTACAAGTTCATGCCATACTAGGTACCTCAGAAACAAATTACATAAAATTTAACTCACTATTGAATACATCTTCACCCACAAAAATTGATACGCTGATACACCAGGATACACTTTTCATACATCCTTGTAAAAATACGTTTTCACAAACAGCTTGATCAAAGCCGACAAAGTCTCATAGTGCTGCCAACTAATGGCATACAACTGCTGTACGTTTGTTTGTTTGTTTAATTTCCCGCAAAACTGCTCGATCGCTATCTGTATTAGTCGTTCCTAATTTAATAGGTATAGACTAGAGAAAAGCAATTAGTCATCACCACCCACCGCCAACAATGGTCTACTTTTTATCAACGAAAAGTGGGATTGTCCATCAACCTAAACACTCCCACGACTGAAAGGGCGAAAATGGTCGGTGAAGGGATTCGAACCTGCGACCCGTACATTATGAGTTAAGCGCCCTTATCCATAAAGTCATATCGGGCACCGCACGTTGAGGGAAGTTGTGTTATATATTGAAATGCTTTTATGAATTATTTACAATTTACCAGCTTCAATGATTTTGAATCTTCAAACACCTTCAGTAGTTCTTCTAAGTTTACAAACTAATAGATAAAAAACATTTTTTCATCTTTTCTGTGTAAATTGGATCAAAGGACTCAAGAAGTCATGAATGACAAATAAATATATTTCATCTATCACTAGTTGGAGCACTGTAAGCTTTAAAATGCTAATAAATAAAAGTAACAGTTAGTCTCGGTGATTGTTTTGTGACACCAATACGAACAATGACAAATACATTTCAAGAATAATCATGTTACACAGAAATGTTTCATCCTCTGTTGCATTTTACAAACCAAATGAAGAAAAACTATTCACAAATATAGAGGTACGGCTTAAAAACATTAAAAAAAACACAAACTATCACTGGAACACCTAAATAAAAAGCAAAAACTGATCAGATTTCAAAAACAGTTGTGCCACCCAGAAAAATCAAAATACTGTCAAGAAT
>NW_013673711.1:27752-33413 GCF_000517525.1 Limulus polyphemus
TCATGAGACTATTTATATCCTAAAATACATGAAACTCATTAGATTGTTTTTTGGAATTTCGCGCAAAGCTACACGAGGGCTATCTGCGCTAGCCGTCCCTAATTTAGCAGTGTAAGACTAGAGGGAAGGCAGCTAGTCATCACCACCCACCGCCAACTCTTGGGCTACTCTTTTACCAACGAATAGTGGGATTTACAGTCACATTATAACGCCCCCACGGCTGAAGGGGCGAGCATGTTTGGTGGGATGCGGATTCGAACCCTCGACCCTCAGATTGTGAGAAACTCATTAGTGAATTCAAAGTACTATTCATGGTAATATCCAAAATATTAGTGGCATTTCTATTATTTTATATCTTTTACAAAATTATTTTAAAACATATATATTTCTTATTAGTATAACTTTACAAAAATAACTTTACGTTTAGATTTAATTTTTTAAACATTTCTAACTTTATCGTTAACGTTTATGGCATTATTTCCAACCTAAGAGTTATTTATTGAGATTTTTGTCAAATTATGATCTGATGAATACATAAATGTGTGAATAACTTTGTTCAGAAATATTAATATTCAAAGAGCACTATACAATATTATTAATCGGGTTAATATTAATGATTTGAAGGTTATATTTAAAAACAACTCTAATAAATCTAAGTATAAAACACCTTCTCAATAACTTTCTCACAAACAACGTGCTGTAAAAGAGTATCGAAACCCGGTTTCTAGCGTTTTAAGTCCGCAGACATACCGCTATGCCACTGGAGGTGTGTGAAAATTTATTTCAAAAGCGAACAAATGAGGGCTTAATCCATGAATCTATTGAATATTTAAACTAAAATGAGTATGTACCACTCAACTATTTTATATTTTAATCCAGAATCAAATTGATGGGGTCGATGCAACAGTATAATTTCGTTTTTCAGTTAATTACAATAAAATATATTTAAAATACTGTAATAGCAGTAAAAAAAATCACAGTAAACTTAAGCTTCGGCAGTCGTACGTTAAAATTGGCTATTGTTAGCACAAGCGTTAGGTTAATCTTATAAATGTAAGCCTTAATGGAAAACACTAGAATCAGTAGCTCATGGAATATTTTGTGAACGGACGTATTAGTTGATAGTCAACATAAGCTTCTGTTGCCTCTCTATAACATCAAAATATTAGATATCTTTTGACAATAGATTCTAACGTTTGTAGTTCAGCTCATGATAAGGCAAGTTAGCTGACAATAAATGTGAGTTTCAGTTACTTCAAAATCATATTATGTGGTGAAGTTACAAAAACGTGGAAGTAACTAGAGCTTATCTTTACTGTCAAATCATATTATGTGGTGAAGTTACACTGAATTAACTAGAGCTTATCTTTACTGTCAAATCACATTATGTGGTGAAGTTACACTGAATTAACTAGAGCTTATCTTTACTGTCAAATCATATTATGTGGTGAAGTTACACTGAAGTAACTGGAGCTTATCTTTACTGTGAAATCATATTGTGTGGTGAAGTTACACTGAAGTAACTGGAGCTTATCTTTACTGTGAAATCATATTATGTGGTGAAGTTACACTGAAGTAACTGGAGCTTATCTTTACTGTGAAATCATATTATGTGGTGAAGTTACACTGAAGTAACTAGAGCTTATCTTTACTGTGACATCACGTGATATGTTCTTGATAGCAAACATTTTTTTCATTATTCTTGTATTTCAAGTCCAGATATTTAGATACATCTGGATGTCTGTAGCATGGTATAATTAATGTAAGAAAATACTATTGCTACTTGTAAACACAAAGGTATTTTGTCGTATAATAAATATAATCAAACCTCAGGAAAATCACGTATAACAGAAACGCTCAATTTTAATTATTATTTAATTATATTTACTCTTGGGATAGTTGATCATAGATGAAACAGCGAGCTTTCAGGGTTACTTAAAACACTATATTATTGGAGAGTGCGTTTCAACAGACCTAACGTCTTCCTAGTTACCCCTTGAAGTTAGCTTTTTAACAGAAATCTGATGTTCCTTTTAAAAGCTTAAGTACAAGGTGAAACAGGAATTACCAGTCAATATTAGATAAACATTAGATGAATATAACATTTAGAATACTCAATGCTTTGTACACTATATAATCGGTGTCTTCTGGGAGCCAACCCCTATATTATGAATGAAGTGAAGAAGTATAAAAATTAATATACATACAGGTCATCAAAAGCTAGACATGAAGAACTACCTGCCATAGTCGCCCTATCTCTAGTGTATATGCCGCTTTTCAGCTATCGAGAGCGTCAAAAGTCGAAAACCGGCGAATAGCCAAAACAGAGATTTCTTATTTTCGTTTATCATTACCTTTCTTCAACCTAGTTCTAGCAGTAATTATAATTGTATCATCATTTGATAGAGCAAAACAGTCTTCACGATCTCTGACTATCTATTTTATTATTATTATATGCAAAATTATAAAGATTTAAAATACACCTTATAACCTAGTAACCCATGTACGCCCTCTTATAAAATGTAAACAAAGTTCTTGGAAAAAATTATCGCTAAATATCAAAGTTATGTAGGGCTGGCTACTGAACTTGAAAAAGAATCAAACAATATAGGGATGGAAGTGGACATATCAATTGATTCGGCTAATGATAACGTAGCACACTAAGCTGTCTCGACTGTACATAGAAAATAAATATCTACATTACCGGCTTCCTCACTGGAAAAACAAATATAACAGGAATTTCCAATCGTATAATGTTATTCTGTTGTAAAATAGTCATAAAAATAGTATTCTGACGTAAACTAAACGAAAGTATAGTGAAGAAACCTGAGAGTATATTCAAACGCCAAACTTTTGATAGACACATTGAGGAAGCCAGTAATGATAGTGATTTTATTCTCCATGTAAAGTCGAGACGACTTAATATGCTATGTGATCATTAGCCGGATCAAGTGATATGTATACTTCCATCCCAATCTTGTTTGGTTCCTTTTTTTCTTTCAAGTTCAGTACCCAGCCCTACATAGCTTTTTAATTTAGCGATACGTTTTTTGTTTTTTTTCCTAATACTTGTCTTATGAAGAAACAGGGACATTGGACTTAAAGTAGCTTGTTCGTGTTAGAAATTCGTTCTGAATTAAACATTAAGCTTTAAGTCATGAGGAAAGCAAGTATCACCAGATTTGTGGCATATTTGAGGGAGCTGTTGAATTAATTAAATCCTAATAAACAAAAAACTCTTGGTAAAATAATGAAAATTTCTTTCAGATATAAATAAGAGCTTTCTCCATAAATTAACTGAAATTTTTCAATAGTTTCATCACACTTTTTTTTAATAGATCGTGCTGGAGAAGTCGTATGAGAGTAAATACGAGTGAAAGCTAAGCGCTCGGAATATTGTTCTTACACATATTATAATTCATTTCAAGTATTTTAAGAATACGATAACCCACAATATATCGATTGTACAATTTTATACTTAATTAATAATAATAAATAATTTTAGTTTGTTTGCCCTGTTGCTATGGAGTCGAGGAGATAGTAAATAGTAAGCCTATTCTACAGCGTTGGACAGAAATGTTAGTAAATTAGTTAGGCTATTCCTTAACAGTTAAGAAACTAACGTTCGTGAAGACGGTAAGATTGAACAAGAACGCCTGTTTGTTGTTAAGCGCAGAGCTACACAAGGGACTATCTGTGTGTGCTCACTACGGGTACTAAAACCCGGTTTTTAAGAGTTATAAGTCTTCAGACGTACCACTGAGCCACTGTGGGGCAATGAAAATGTTAGGTCCCACTGCTTTTAAGGAAAATTCCTACTTTCACTGTCTTAAAAGAAGGAAGATCATATTAAATCTTATTATATTATATTGAATTATATCAAAATCTGAGGTAAAAAGCATCTACCTCAGTTAGTTAAGCCTTTGTTGTCAATGGCTGCAGCTAATAATAATAATAATTTTGTTAATTTCTATCGTTTTTTGGAATACGACAGTTAACTTGGATTAGTTTGCTTAGTTCATGTATTTATATACCATGTTGTTGATGTTAGGCTAGGCTTACATTTCTTGCATGTCGAGCACAAATAACCATCCGTATCTCCACTTCTTTATATTAAAATTTCAATCATTTCTTATTTTCACCAAGAACTTAGTTTAACAATTATATGTGATAATAATAAATAAACAGATAAATGACATTATAAAAAAAAATAGCAATAGGTTGCTGCCTACCAATTATTTTCCTGTAGGCGGTGGTTCGAAATCAGAGAAGTAGCCGCGTTATGTGGACTGCGCACTGACAAATGTGCAGCGACTGGACTCCATCTAGCGTATAATCATAACCATAACAGTTTTTTTTTAATATTAATATTTATATTTCATAAAGTTTATATAGTTTAATTGTTAGGAATTCTGAGATGTGCTTTATGCTACTCGCCTGTTTCTAATCGAGTAATTTAGCTATAATATACCGCACTCTGATGGTAGTCATATCTTAGTTAGATGCTTATGCTAAAGGATGTTAGTTGACTATGTTATTACATAATAACACTGTATAGCGTAGAGATATTGGAACGTAAAAGGCGTTTAAAGTTGAAAGCAGAATGTGGATGAAAAAGTGCATAGTGCGAAACTATTATTATTATTATAACTTTTAAGTAACAGACTTATGTTGGGAAAGTATATGTTGACCTTAAAATACATGTTATATTAAGCAGTACAGGTAACTTTAGGAAACTAATTAACTTAAGTATGTGTTGACTTTTTAACAATTAAATGTTATTTGTAAGTCAACATAATGTTTGATGAAGGGTTTTATTTTGTATGTAGATTATATAATAGCCGTGTAGTAGTCAACCCTGTTATTTCTATGTTTAGAGTTATCCATTAGCTATTTTATGGTTTTAGGTACTTCAAGAACCAATTTGGCTTAAATTGGATCATAGGTCAATATATTACACTCACTTCAAAAACCTAATTAGTTTAAATTGGATCATAGGTTAATATATTACACTCACTTCAAAAACCTAATTAGTTTGAATTGGATCATAGGTTAATATATTACACTGACATCAAAAACCTAATTAGTTTAAATTGGATCATAGGTTAATATATTACACTCACTTCAAAAACCTAATTAGTATTAATTGGATCATAGGTTAATATATTACACTCACATCAAAAACCTAATTAGTTTAAATTGGATCATAGGTTGATATATTACACTCACTTCAAAAACCTAATTAGTTTAAATTGGATCATAGGTTAATATATTACACTCACTCCAAAACCTAATTAGTTTGAATTGGATCATAGGTTAATATATTACACTCACTTCAAAACCTAATTAGTATTAATTGGATCATAGGTCAATATATTACACTCACATCAAAACCTAATTAGTTTAAATTGGATCATAGGTTGATATATTACACTCACTTCAAAACCTAATTAGTTTTAATTGGATCATAGGTCAATATATTACACTCACATCAAAACCTAATTAGTTTAAATTGGATCATAGGTTGATATATTACACTCACTTCAAAAACCTAATTAGTATTAATTGGATCATAGGTCAATATATTACACTCACATCAAAAACATAATTAGTTTAAATTGGATCATAGGTTGATATATTACACTCACTTCAAAAACCTAA
>NW_013673712.1:0-2773 GCF_000517525.1 Limulus polyphemus
ACAGAAAAGACAAATGTAAATTGTTTGATGGAACAGAAAAGACAAATGTAAATTGTTTGATGGAACAGAAAAGACAAATGTAAATTGTTTGATGGAACAGAAAAGACAAATGTAAATTGTTGGACGAAACAGTAAATACAAATGTAAATTGTTTGATGGAACAGAAAATACAAATGTAAATTGTTTGATGGAACAGAAAATACAAATGTAAATTGTTGGGTGGAACAGTAAAGACAAATGTAAATTGTTGAATTTAACATTAACTACAAATAAATAGTTGATAAGTGAAAGAATTAACTTGAATAACAAATTGTTGGATAAAACAATAAATCTAATAAAAAAATTTTCGTATGAAACAAAGACTTCAGAAAATGAGTTTACTTCCTAGGATAACAATATTACTGGAGACAGTTATCTTACTAAGAAAAAATTGTGTGTTAATCTGTCATAATTTTTGGATGTCGTTCTATCCTGTGATTTTGTAAATTAGACACTTTACTCCTCACACAGAACTATTTGGTTTACTGTGAATAGAATAAGCCACGTTACTAGGTCAAACAAAAGGGAAGACGTTATTATAATAACATTCAATTAAACAGAAATACATTATTATAACTGCATGCGAATAAACAGAAATACATTATTATAACTGCATGCAAGTAAACAGAAATACATTATTATAACTGCATGCGAATAAACAGAAAGTCATTATAGTTATGTGCAAGTAAACGGAAAGATATTGTTATAATTACGTGCAAGTAAACAGAAATACATTGTTATAATTACGTGCAAGTAAACAGAAATACATTGTTATAATTACGTGCAAGTAAACAGAAAGACGTTATTATAATTGCATGCAAGTAAACAAAAGTTCATTAGAGTTATGTACAAGTAAACAGAAATACATTGTTATAATTACGTGCAAGTAAACAGAAAGACATTGTTATAATTACGTGCAAGTAAATAGAAAGACATTGTTATAATTACGTGCAAGTAAACAGAAAGACATAGTTATTATCATGTGCAAGTAAACAGAAAGACATTGTTATAATTACGTGCAAGTAAATAGAAAGACATAGTTATTATCATGTGCAAGTAAACAGAAAGACATTGTTATTATCATGTGCAAGTAAACAGAAAGACATTGTTATTATCATGTGCAAGTAAACAGAAAGGCATTGTTATTATCATGTGCAAGCAAAAATTTCTACCTAAGGTTTCGCATCGATCCACTTATTGATACATTTAACATTTGTTGAGCTGCTGTGTTCATGAAACTTGGAAAAACGACAGTAAATTTAGTTGTTTGAATCGCATTTGTTCGTTGCTTAATGATGTGCAGAGTTTTGGTGTTTGTTGCGGATGCTTTAACCGACATTAATGAAACTGTATATATAGTTGTGTAACCAATCTTCAGTTTAACTTCTTGAGAATATTCTATGTATACACACCCAGTCCTCAGTTTAACTTCTTGAGAATATTCTATGTATAAATATATACACATCCAGTCTTCAGTTTAACTTCTTGAGAATATTCTATATATAAATATATACACATCCAGTCTTCAGTTTCACTTCTTGAGAATATTCTATGTATAAATATACACACATCCAGTCTTCAGTTTAACTTCTTGAGAATATTCTATGTATAAATATATATACACATCCAGTCTTCAGTTTAACTTCTTGAGAATATTCTATGTATAAATATATACACATCCAGTCTTCAGTTTAACTTCTTGAGAATATTCTATGTATAAATATATACACATCCAGTCTTCAGTTTAATTTCTTGAGAATATTCTTTGTATAAATATATATACATCCAGTCTTCAGTTTAATTTCTAATTTTCCTCCATTTAATAAAATGACTCAACTCAGAATCAGAAAATCTAGGTTCTCTGGTGGAACAGCGTTAGGTTCAAGGACTTACAACATTAAAAAAACCGGGGTTCAATTTCCCGCGGTGGACACAGTAGATATCCCAATGTGACTCTGCTCTAATAGATATCCCAATGTGACTCTGCTCTAATAGATATCCCAATGTGACTCTGCTCTAATAGATATACCAATGTGGCTCTGCTCTAATAGATATACCAATGTGGCTCTGATCTAATAGATATCCCAATGTGACTCTGCTCTAATAGATATACCAATGTGGCTCTGATCTAATAGATATCCCAATGTGGCTCTGCTCTAATAGATATCCCAATGTGGCTCTGCTCTAATAGATATCCCAATGTGGCTGCTCTAATAGATATCCCAATGTGGCTCTGCTCTAATAGATATCCCAATGTGGCTTTGCTCTAAAACCAAACAAACAACAAATTTAGAAGTGCTCTAGTTCGCGTGAATTACACTTGCTAATGTATTTTCTATCTGCCAGGTGTCTTTATCATATTTTTAATGTTTCACTATTTTCGGTGCTACCGAATAGCCTAATAATCAATGAAGACCATAAGCAGTTACATATAGTTAGGGCTAAGTTTTTCTGGTCAAATATCTAACAAAAATATTCATTTGAGACAACGTTCAGCGTTATCAATCAGCTACGCGTCTCATCACCGGATAAAACATTAAATTAACCTGTGATAGAATATCGAACTACGTGCTGACCAGTAGCAGTTGTAACCTGTGACAGAATACCAAACTACGTGCTGACCTGTAGCAGTTGTAACCTGTGACAGAATATCAAACTACGTGCTGACCAGTAGCAGTTGTAACCTGTGACAGAATATCAAACTACGTGCTGAACAGTAGTGGTTGTAACTTTT
>NW_013673712.1:3626-8143 GCF_000517525.1 Limulus polyphemus
TTGTAACCTGTGACAGAATATCAAACTACATGCTGACCAGTAGCAGTTGTAACCTGTGACAGAATATCAAACTACATGCTGACCAGTAGCAGTTGTAACCTGTGACAGAATATCAAACTACATGCTGACCAGTAGCAGTTGTAACCTGTGACAGAATATGAAACTACGTGCTGACCAGTAGCAGTTGTAACCTGTGACAGAATATCAAACTACGTGCTGACCAGTAGCAATTGTAACCTGTGACAGAATATCAAACTACGTGCTGACCAGTAGTGGTTGTAACCTGTGACAGAATATCAAACTACGTGCTGACCAGTAGCAGTTGTAACCTGTGACAGAATATCAAACTACGTGCTGACCAGTAGCAATTGTAACCTGTGACAGAATATCAAACTACGTGCTGACCAGTAGTGGTTGTAACCTGTGACAGAATATGAAACTACGTGCTGACCAGTAGTGGCTGTTCTCTATCTTACTTTCTGCGTGTCTATCTTTCCATTTATTTATCTATCCGACTGTCTGTCTATCTAACGATGTACTACGTGACTACAGGATAGCTTCTGACAGAGTTACAAGCACCTTTGTATCCGTAAGTGGCGTTTATGGAGGCCCTACAAAGCTAGCTCGAGCACGAACATCAATTTGGAGTGATAGAAGTTGCCCGGGATACCAAGGAAGTCTGCCGTTGAAAGTACTGTGGAAGCCGTCAAGCATCCCTCGAAAACAAACCGTCGTTGAGCACGGGCCGAACACACCAAATTACGTGTGTACTGGTCGTGTGGAAATGACGAGACAACACAGTTATTTCGACGTTAGTTTATGATTTGATAGTTTCCTTCAGTCTCTAGTGCCTGCTAAAGCACGTGATTTGGTCCACAAACCGAGAGAAAGAGCACGGTGTACCTGTCCACCCGAACACGGATCACTATTCTTCACATACGCATATTTCTACTAACAACGCCTACGTGTAAAATATTCAACGTACATACACGTTTTTCCCACGTGAGCATAGAGAAGCATAACTACGCTGCACAAGATACGCTTATTTCGCCTGCCTATAAATATTAACTGTATATTTATAAACGTAGGTAGATATACGTATGTATAAGAAACATACATTACATTTATATATATATATATATGTATACAGTTTCAGTAGAATCACGCTGTAAAGCAATTTCTTTTAACGGCGTTTTACAAACCACGTGGATCGCCTGATAGACGAAATGTTAGTTAGTTAAACTGACCTGCACTGGACTTCAATCTTCTCAATTTCACATAACAACTAGCTAGTTGTGTGTAAGGAAATCGTACACGTACAGTTATCTATAAAACTACCTGCATTTTCGATCTACGTGAATCCAACAATGGTTCAAAACTTTTCACAGTTAGTATTTAAACACCGTTCTACAGTCTGTAATTATTAACGATCAGAGGAAAAATATGGCGCTTCTAGAACTATATAGAAGTAAAAAAGTAGCTTTTCGACGAAAGATCTCGTCGGCTGTGGATATAGTAGATATGTGGTTCATATAGTATCAACGTTTCTTCTTCTTCTTCACGGTTAATCGGATGTTCTTATAATCTCCTATAAATTACATACATTTAGAATAAACCATGCTAAACCCAAATGTTTTTCAGGGACAGCTATTGTTATGGTATCCGTGGATATAGATTGTTGTGATATTCATGGGTATAGACATTGTTGTGGTATACATGAATATATGCACTGTCGTGGTATAGTTGGATATAAAGTTACTGTTGTGGTATACATGGATATAAAGTTACTGTTGTGGTATACATAGATATAAAGTTACTGTTGTGGTATACATGGATATAAAGTTACTGTTGTGGTATACATGGATATAAAGTTACTGTTGTAGTATACATGGATATAAAGTTACTGTTGTGGTATACATGGATATAAAGTTACTGTTGTGGTATACATTGATATATACACTGTTGTGGTATACATGGATATAAAGTTACTGTTGTGGTATACATTGATATATACACTGTTGTGGTATACATGGATATAAAGTTACTGTTGTGGTATACATGGATATAAAGTTACTGTTGTACTCCTGGTTACCAACTGAACTGAACTGAAACCTCGACAACTCCTATCTAAAGTTCAAAATGTTTAATTCACGCGCTAAGGTAGTTGTAATTATTATTCATGGTTTGCGGTTTAATACCGCTGAGCTGGCGTTTCATTGATACCTACTTCAACAAATACCGTGTTCAGGGAGTAATTATAAGTTGGACAAAGTTTAACTCCTAGTTATTTGACCTCAAAAATAGGTTTATTCATCGTGAAATGAATTAATTATCGTTTTACATTTTACTGGTTGATACTTCATTTATTTTTATTTACGACAAATTTTCAATTGTAAAATGATTTTAAATAATGTATTACAGAAAAAAAAACTAACACAAGGGATTGCTGTAAATTTCATTAACGTGAGTTGGATAATTTAACAGGAAAATATTTTAATAGTAGAAGGTCACTTTTTGGTAACTTTAACCCAATATCAGAGGAAACTCAAACTCCACGTTAATAACGTGTTTATTCGTCATCCAATAAAACAAATTTTATAACGAATATATAAAAAAAACCTGGGAATCAGTGTGTCAGTTACAGAAAAATTAATTTTTTTTTTTGCGAAACGAAAGCCTTATAACTGCATCCTGATACATCATGCAAGATGTTATACATGTACAAACATACATTTTTATATGTATATGTGTATAGAATTTCGTCTTGACGTAGATAAATATCCGTACAAATTACTCATAAAACAGATAATTTGCAAAAGCGAAGGTTTCGAATAGAGTATAGGCTGGGAGTGGCTTTGTGGTTAGTGTGCCCGGACATTAAATTTGAAGATTTTTAGTCCGCTTCCCGGTCACTTAAAAAAACTTGCTCCGTACTTTAGAGCCGTATGTGTGTTATAAAAGTAATGAAAGTAGCCCGAGAATTGACGGTGGACGTTGTTTTTTCTTCTCGTCGATCAGTCCAAAATTAGGTAGAACTAGGCACAGAAAGCCCTCGTGTATCAGAAAACAAAACAGAAACCTAAAATCGAATACGGTGCAATAAATAGAGAGGTTTTCCGTAGAGTAAATCTAACGTCCATCAAAACCTTACGTATGCAGTATTAACGTTAATATTAACAGATTCGTTTCAAAGCGGAAGAAATAACGATAAAAGTCAGATCGATGATCAACCGATTTTATGCGTGTCGTTCAGATCAATGAAAATAAACAAGAAACTTCACTATTGTGTAACGAGTCGATATTGTGACATTTCCAATAATGGTTCTTGCAAGCCCTCATTTTAGCATTTTCCATCTGGCAAAATAAGGCGTAATTGAGTGCCACTTTCTCGCTGTATTTGCGCAATTCAAAACCTTAACAAAGACACTATGTGTCTGTTTCGAGAAGCCTGATTGCTTTGTTTGTTTGTTTTGAATTTCGCGCAAAGCCAAACTAGGGCTATCTGCGCTAGCCGTCCCTAATTTAGCAGTGTAAGACTAGAGGGAAGGCAGCTAGTCATCACCACCCACCGCCAACTCTTGGGCTCCTCTTTCACCAACGAATACTGGGATTGACCGTCACATTATAAAGCCCCCACGGCTGAAAGTGCGAGCATGTTTGGTGGGACGGGGATTCGAATCCGCGACCCGCACATTGCGAGTCGAGCTCCCTAACCACCTGGCCATGCCGGGCCCTCCTCATTGCGAAATAATGTTTAAATCGCTGTTTAAATAGCTTACAACACGACATAATGTCGGATTTCATGCGTGCAACGATAACAAGTGAGTTCGTACAATACTATTAAAAGTTTCCACTGTCCAAGACGACACACGAAGAACGAGCGGTTAATTCAGCCATTTTTCAAGGGTAGAAAAGTGTTTCCAAACCAAAACGCCGTTCAACTTGATGGTGTTAGATGTACGAGGCTTAGAAGTTTTGACAAAAATTAAATCTTCTGTAAACACTGCATTTATAAAAAAAAATCCGTTAAAACACCGGTAGTCGCTATAGCTATGTTTATTGACGAACTTAGGCTTAGGGCCCTAGTGCTTCTGTTGTTAAGTGTAAAATAGTGCTTTGAAGACTTCGTATTACATAGCTCCAAATGTGGTTATTTTACAGATACAACGTGGTATGTGGATGGACCAATAGTAAAACATATCACTAATCATACAAAGCAAGAAGTATCTGTAGTCTTCAGCTATTTAATAGGCTTAGGGCCCTAGTGCTTCTGTTGGTAAGTGTAAAATAGTGCTTTGAAGACTTCGTATTACATAGCTCCAAATGTGGTTATTTTACAGATACAACGTGGTATGTGGATGGACCAATAGTAAAACATATCACTAATCATACAGAGCAAGAAGTATCTGTAGTCTTCAGCTATTTAATAGGCTTAGGGCCCTAGTGCTTCTGTTGGTAAGTGTAAAATAGTGCTTTGAAGACTTCGTATTACATAGCTCCAAATGTGGTTATTTTAC
>NW_013673712.1:8885-21673 GCF_000517525.1 Limulus polyphemus
TATACGTATTTCCACATAAATCATGTGCTCGTACGTATACGTATTTCCACATAAACCATGCTCGCACGTATACGTATTTCCACATAAACCATGCTCGCACGTATACGTATTTCCACATAAATCATGCTCGCACGTATACGTATTTCCACATAAATCATGCTCGCACGTATACGTATTTCCATATAAACCATGCACGCGAAACAAAGAGATGCGTGTAATACGTATAACATGTTTGTGTGTACAGAACACGTGTATGTGCAGTAGTTTAACATTAGTGTAGTTTTAAAACACGTGTTTGTATTTAACGAAGAACCGTCTCTACACCAACAAAACAACCTGGTGTATATATACTGCAGCACTGACGGTAAATTCCAAGAGAAAAACACGTACAATTGTAGAAGTTACACTGTGTTTGACCCCATAAATAGCACAGACGTTTTACTAAATATTCAAGTCGTTGGAGAAAGTTATCATGTAAACCACAAAACTTCGTTGTTGTTTAACACATAAAATACGTTATTAACAATTAATTTGCTATTAGCATATAATTAAGATACGTGGACTGATATATTTAAAAAAAAACGGTATTATTAGTTAAGTTTTTCCTAGTTCTATTAATGTATTTCTGTTTATAAAATGGCGCCTAAAGATCTGTATTATTAGCTAAGTTTTTCCTAGTTCTGTTAATGTATTTCTGTTTATAAAATAGCGCCTAAAGATCTCTATTATTAGTTAAGTTTTCCTAGTTCTATTAATGTATTTCTGTTTATAAAATAGCGCCTAAAGATCTCTATTATTAGTTAAGTTTTTCCTAGTTCTATTAATGTATTTCTGTTTGTACAATGGCGTCTAAAGATCTCTATTATTAGTTAAGTTTTTCCTAGTTCTATTAATGTATTTCTGTTTGTAAAATGGCGTCTAAAGATCTCTATTATTAGTTAAGTTTTTCCTAGTTCTATTAATGTATTTCTGTCTGTAAAATGGCGTCTAAAGATCTGTATTATTAGTTAAGTTTTTCCTAGTTCTATTAATGTATTTCTGTTTATAAAATAGCGCCTAATATTACATATATTTGAAATCGTGTTTACACTCACTGATGTAGCATTTTTTTATTTTGTTGGCAGTGTGTAATTTTGCCCACATGGTTTACTTTAATTGAACGTTAGTTTTAGGTATATAAGTAGCAAAAAGGTGGTCCCAACTTTTATGTTTCCTGCACTCCGAATAACTTAAGTCACGTAAAAAAATAATGATTTCCAAGTATTAAAACTATGTTCATCCACCCTTCTGGCTTTACTAGAAAGTACATTTTAGGAATGACCTTACAAATAAGGACACATTTAAAAAAAATCTGTATAACTATACAAAACAACACCAAGGCTGTAAGCCTCGCGTTTCTTTTCGAATCTTTCCAATCAAAGGTTAGGTGCATTAAATACTTGAACAGAAAACATGAAACACCTCGAAAACGTGCAAACCACACGAACATTAAACGCATTTCCTTATGTTCAACAGTAACCTTAGAGAAATTAAGTCAATCCCAACGAAATCCACAAGCCTAACTTTCCTCCCTTTACTTCCAGATATTTATGTACAAAGTAAAAAATGCTATTGCTAAAACAAAATAAAGTAGGCTTACATTAAAGAATGTGTCACCGCAGAGGTGGTTTCAGAGCGTCAGCATTGTGAAGATGAGCAATGATGTGACAGTACAGAGAAAAAAAATGTGTCGTTTTCTAGTCAAAAGTGAAGTAAGTTGTTATGAGATTCAGTAATGAAGCATCACATAAGTTGGGTTGATTATGAGGGCAGCAGTTAGCCCCTGGGATAAAACACTTGTATTATACCTCTCTAAATACAGCACGACTGTATCTACCCTAACCAGTTTAATACTCTTGTACTATACACTTCTAAATATACTAAATACAGCACGACTGTATCTACACTAATGAGTTTAATACTCTTGTACTATACACCTCTAAATACACTAACTACAGCACGACTGTATCTACCCTAATGAGTTTAATACTATTGTACTATACACCACTAAATACAGCACGACTGTATCTACACTAATGAGTTTAATACTCTTGTACTATACACCTCTAAATACACTAAATACAGCATGACTGTATCTACCCTAATGAGTTTAATACTATTGTACTATACACCTCTAAATACACTAAATACAGCACGCCTGTATCTACCCTAATATTAGGGTAGATACAGTCGTGCTGTATTTAGAGGTGTATAGTACAATAGTATTAAACTGATTAGGGTAGATACAGTCGTGCTGTAGTTAGTGTATTTAGCGGTGTATAGTACAATAGTATTAAACTGATTAGGGTAGATACAGTCGTGCTGTAGTTAGTGTATTTAGTGGTGTATAGTACAATAGTATTAAACTGATTAGGGTAGATACAGTCGTGCTGTAGTTAGTGTATTTAGAGGTGTATAGTACAAGAGTATTAAACTGATTAGGGTAGATACAGTCGTGCTGTAGTTAGTGTATTTAGTGGTGTATAGTACAATAGTATTAAACTGGAGTTTAATACTATTGTACTATACACTTCTAAATATACTAAATACAGCACGACTGTATCTACACTAATGAGTTTAATACTATTGTACTATACACCTCTAAATACACTAACTACAGCATGACTGTACCTACACTAATAAGTTTAATATATTTAAGAACAAAGTTGACGGTTTTTTTCGTGTTACTTACTGGGATCTACACCAAAATCCGTTTAGTTTTTAGCTTTGTTGTTAGTGAACCCTTCTGTACTAAGTATATAAACAAAAATATTATTGTATTATTAGATTAGAGCACGTATTTAAGTTGTTAGACTAACCACCAACAAATAGTGTTAGGAATACGAACACACAAACTGCGGAATACAGATTAACAGTGTACATATGACAGCGACCTAAACTTTTCCCATGTTTAATGATAGTGTAAAAGTACCTACAGGCCTAGCATTTATCCACTTCACTCATAATGAAGTTTCCGTAATACGCGAGAACAAATAATTCAAAACAGCTAATATTGGCCTTTCTGTGCACGAGAATCTCGCGTGTTATGGTCAGTGTCCTCAATTCTGATATTGATAAAAACCTGTAAATCAGCCATGGGTGGCAGGGAAAAAGCTAAGTGACAAAACGGAAGTTAGGTTTTTATTTAGGAAATAAACGAGGATACTATTTACAGACCCTGAAAGATTGTTTGAGTTCGACCATATTAAGTTGAAAAGATGGCTGTTTTGGAAACTGGAGATAATAATACTTAAATGTTCTCCTAATCTGTCCTGCATTTTAACTCGCACGTGCGTATTTTGTGAACTTGATGCTCGACCCGTTCTTATCCGAAATCAAACAGTGTGTAAAGTTCTGTCCTTAACTCAAATATTTTGATCATAGGTACTTTTTTTTTGTTTTTGTAAATAGTTTAAAGAGACACATTCGCACTATTACTGATGACCGGAGCTGATATTTACTGATGACCGGGGCTAATATTTGCTGGTTTTTTTGTTTCTTTCTTATTTCTCTCTGATTTTTATTTAAACAGTAAAAAACTAATCTAAATTAAAACTCTTCGTCACCGAACGACGTCCAGAACTTGTGATATTTCGAACTGTTAACCGAGACCTCGTCAAACTGTGATAAATCCGCGATACGATTCTATAACAACATATACAAATTTATCTAAAGAAGATAACACCTACCGGCCGCCTTTGGTAATGACCATCTCCGTTCCTAAAGCATGGAATCGTTCCCACAGTTCCTTTGATTCCAGGGTCACCTTGGGGTCATCCTGTACTCCGTCGTCTTCTCTTTCTAGGGACCTGTAGCGTGGAAGGTGCCCGGTTTGGGTAAACACGTCGTCGGCCGTGATGTATGGCGGAGCTCCTGGCAGCGGTGTTGGCAGCTTGGGAAATCCGAGTGGTGGGTATGGTTGGTGGTGATGAGGCAAGGGGAAATAATGTGACGGTGGTAGAACTCCAATGTCCGACGGTGGATGACGGGCAGAAGGTGACAGCAAAAACGGGTGGTAAGTCATTTCTTGAACCAGATCTGAGGCTTCGAACCTCATGAATATTACGTATAGAACTAGTACACTGTGAACGAATATCTGGCGTGAGAGTTTCTCAGCCTAATCTAGTACACCACTGTGTTATTGATATGACTGCCAGAAGGGGGCGACACTTGCTAGAGACCTATCGAACTGTTTTAATCCCAACGATAAATTAAAGAACGTGCTGGTCCAAAGCAGAGCTTTAGTTTCGGCAAGAAAGTCACGAAATGACCACACCGGACAGCACGAGAGGTCCTTTCTCTAAAGCCACAAGCGAGGATTTGACCGACAACCTATCCACGCTGGCGCCAGGGGCGTAACTTCACTTAGCAATGTATGGCCAGAAACTTCATTCAATAAATTGCAATTGGCCCTGGAACGAGCATAATGAGATGCACGCTTGTGCTACGTATAGAACTCTCGAGCCGCGGTTAACGAGCTCGCTGGCGCCAGTGCAGCCACCCCTAGGGGACTCTGCAAGCGTCTCGCACTTTGACGCGGTGAGTTCGAGCGCGGTGCCAGTAGAACTAATACAGCATGCAGAGTCTGAGGGTAACATCAACGATTGCGTTTGTCATTCCTTTGACCATCCATATGAGACCCGCCGCGGGTAGAGGGCTACTCAGCCAGTTAACAGGTACCGCCCCTGTAGATGCTAGCAGTTTTTGGCCCGCCAAACCGGAAATCAGAAACAGGCTTACACGATGACATTACTCAGAAAAACGCGAGACAGAAATGGTCATCTTTGTCAACAATCCTCTTCAATAAGGCCTTCAACATACGTCAAAATTCGCCAACTGGCGTCATTTAAAAACAATAGGCCAGAAGTAATCATTTTCTTTTCTTCTATTAACAAATATATTAATCTTTATTATGTCAATTAAAAAGTATACGCCAGTTACATCACAAACACAACAATACATAGATAGGTAAAAACACCCAAATGTCTCGACATTGTTGTTCTAATAGTTATGTAAAGATGTATGCCAACGATTGACACAACAATACATAGATAGGTAAAAACACCCAAATGTCTCGACATTGTTGTTCCAATAGTTATGTAAAGATGTATACCAACGATAGAATACCTCAAAATGGAATACTATATATTTTTCTAATTACTACCTGTTCACAAATGGGCTATTCCTGTCGCTGTCCTGTTATAAACAAAGGTAAATCAATGGAGTTACTTCTATGAACTTTGAGGAGTTTTACTTCGGAAATTTGGTTATTCTTCATCTTCTTCTTTGACAACGGGTTATGACAAAATAAAAACAATCTCATATTGAGACTAAATCGTGAATGTAGGAAAGAAAGCTTTAAAGAAAAAAATACCTCTCTCAACGAAAGCAGTCTTTGAAAGAAAAACTTAGTGAATGTCAAATGATTCAAGTTAAATACAGTTAAATATAACACGAATATCATTGTAGAAAATCGAAACGGTACGTAAGGTATTTGGATAATTTTTATTGTTGTTGTTGTTTTTAAATCTTTAAAACGAATATCATAATTCTGTCTGAGTATCTGCAAAAGATTCCTAGGCCACTCCTGGACCGTTAGAAAACAGAGTTACGAGAAACTGAGGAGGCTGGCTTTTGTATTTATTTAAGGATGATTTAGAAAAGAGGGGGAAAAAATCAATGTTTGTTATATTCTTATAACAGATTTGAAGATCTGTGTTTATGCTTTATTATACACCAACGTGATATCGATTAAAAACAAAAAACAAATCCAAACTGGAAAACAGAATCGTCTCTGTTATCTTTGGCGCGAGCTTTTACCCGCGATACGGTTCAGTTTTTCATTGGTTTACTTCTTTAACTAGAACAATTGAAATAGACTTGAGTACGAAGTGCCAATGACTTTACTACCTACAATTACAATGTTAACTTCGGCAATGATTTTAAAATCTTTCATGTATTTTGAAGTATATCTTACAAAGTAATAAGTCATCTATTAATAATATCGCTTTTATTTGCCCAAGTGTAGGTTGAGGCTCTTGTTGACGAAACAATGATTAGTTAGGTTGAGGCTCTTGTTTAAGAAACAATGATTACTTAGGTTGAGGCTCTTGTTGACGAAACAATGATTACTTAGATTGAGGCTATTGTTGATGAAACAATGATTACTTAGGCTGAGGCTCTTGTTGATGAAACAATGATTACTTAGGTTGGGGCTATTGTTGATGAAACAATGATTACTTAGGTTGAGGCTATTGGTGACGAAACAATGATTACTTAGGTTGAGGCTATTGGTGACGAAACAATGATTACTTAGGTTAAGGCTCTTGTTTAAGAAATAATGATTACTTAGGTTAAGGCTCTTGTTTAAGAAATAATGATTACTTAGGTTGGGGCTCTTGTTTAAGAAATAATGATTACTTAGGTTGAGGCTATTGTTGATGAAACAATGATTACTTAGGTTGAGGCTATTGTTGACGAAACAATGATTATTTAGGTTGGGGCTATTGTTGACGAAACAATGATTACTTAGGTTGAGGCTATTGTTGTGAAACAATGATTACTTAGGTTGGGGCTATTGTTGACGAAACAATGATTACTTAGGTTGGGGCTATTGTTGATGAAACAATGATTACTTAGGTTGAGGCTCTTGTTTAAGAAACAATGATTACTTAGGTTGGGGCTATTGTTGACGAAACAATGATTACTTAGGTTGAGGCTCTTGTTTAAGAAACAATGATTACTTAAGTTGGGGCTATTGTTGATGAAACAATGATTACTCTTGTTTCGGGCATTTACACGCCATTACCTACTCGTTACACATAAAAAATGTTCGAATGTTAGCAACTGAAAACAACAGGTTAGGTAACTTTTTGGCGTGTATTCTGAGTACGCTCTAAAGTCAGTGCCTTTCCGTACACCAATAATCAATTTCTTCATTACAACGAAAACATTTCTGTATTTAGTAGAGCATAATTAGGTTTACCTTTCATTGAAGATGTGTTCTCACGTGACGATGGGTAACATTGTATTTTTGAAACTGTGTTATTTTGTATATCAAGCTTTCACGACACTGGTATACGTGTAATACATTATGATTTCTGCACGTTTCTGGGGTATTGTGTTACAGAGGACGACGCAATCGCACATTAAACGCGTCGGATTATTAATTTTGGGACAACGCTATAGAACATAAAAGGCGTTTGTTTTTAATTTTGTGACAATGCTATAGGATAGTAACGCGTTTGTATGTTAATACGCTATAGGACAGTAAACGCGTTCGTTTATTAATTTAGGGAGGACGCTATAGGACAGTAAACGCATTTGTTTGTTAATTTTGGGAGGACGCTATAGAACATTAAACGCATTTCTTTATTCATTATGAGAGGACGTTATAGGACAGTAAACGCATTCATTTGGTAATTTATGGAGGACGCTATAAGACAGTAAACGCGTTTGTTTGTTAATTTTGGGAGGACGCTATAGGACAGTAAACGCGTTTGTTTGTTAATTTTGGGAGGACGCTATAGGACGGTAAACGCGTTTGTTTGTTAATTTTGGAAGGACGCTATAGAACATTAAACGGGTTTCTTTATTAATTTTGGGAGGACGCTATAGGACATTAAACGCGTTTCTTTAGTAATTTTGGTACAACGCTATAGGACAGTAAACACGTTTGTATGTTAATAGGCTATAGGACAGTAAACGCGTTTGTTTGTTAATTTTGGGAGGACGCTATAGGACATTAAACGTGTTTCTTTATTAATTTTGGTACAACGCTATAGGACAGTAAACACGTTTGTATGTTAATAGGCTATAGGACAGTAAACGCGTTTGTTTGTTAATTTTGGGAGGACGCTATAGGACAGTAAACGCGTTTGTTTGTTAATTTTGGGAGGACGCTATAGGACAGTAAACGCATTCGTTTGGTAATTTTGGGAGAACGCTATACGACAGTAAATGCGTTTGTTTGTTAATTTTGATTTTTATTCCTAACCCTACTTTTATTGCATCACAAATATGTTAACAAAATAAGAAGTAGAAGAATATTTAAAACAAGAGTTCGGGGAAAGACCATAAATTAAACAGAAAGATGACAAGTTTGATGTACCAATGACTGCTTTCTGAAAGAAGAGGGAATATTAGAGAGTGTAAAGAAATATTTCAGCAACCATCCGTACAAAATAGTTTATATTATTATCATTCTCAGCTTCTAGATGCGCAATTACACACAGATCTGACAAGTATGTTTATGGTGTGCTATGTCTCAACCTTTAACCTAACGTAACGAGCAGCACCAGAGAGACAGTTGTGGTTACTGAGCACAATTCAGGACAGATTACATGTATACACCTACACAGCCGTATTGAGTCAAGCTAAGAAATTCGTGGATGGAATTATGTAACTCATCTGTACGTTTCTGTATTTGTTTGCTCTATACACGTGACTTTATCACGTGAAACAGGTGGTTATCTCATTGCTTCTGGCTTGGTTGTCTAACCCTTGGCTAAATTAGTCAAACTCGTTTTATTTGACGTCATTGTTATTGTCGTGAGTTCATAATAAAGCTACGTACAGGTTTGAAAATGTATATATATTATATGTCAAATATAACCCGTTTGACTCTCTTAGCCATACAGGCAAGGATTAGACAACGTAGTCAGAAACAATGAAATGACCACCTGTTTCTTGTTATACAAGAGAGAGCAAGCAGTGTACGTTACTTTCCAAGGTTAAGTCACTTTTGTCGTTATTATTCCAAACAAGTACAAATTTAGCAATCGATGTGTTCGGAGGAAAACGAAATTTCACAATAAAAAGGATAACGATACTTATGATAAACAACATTGTTTATCTTAAGTATCTTTATCCTTTTATTGTGAAAGTACAAATCTAACTGGTTGTTCGTTTTCGTCACACTTTCTTAAGATGTTATCTGACGTTATAGCACGAATGGCTAAAGCGCATGCCCTTTGTAACAGGTGACATAATTGGTCCAAAATAGACGATGTGATATCTACTTCCAACGTGGATGTAACACGTGTCGTTATTGGTCCAAAGTGGGCAATGTGATATCTACTTCCAACGTGGATGTAACACGTGTCGTTATTGGTCCAAAGTGGGCAATGTGATATCTACTTCCAACGTGGATGTAACACGTGTCGTTATTGGTCCAAAGTGGGCAATGTGATATCTACTTCTAACGTGTATGTAACATCTGATCATATTTATATTTGTACAACGGGATAATGTGTCCATATCAATGAAGTAGCATTTGGCTATCTCTACCATAGGATAGTGTGATAATATTTCCGTAAATCGTCGGTTTATCATTTGATTGTCTCTCTCTTATTACAATGACATATGTCTACTTGATGGGTGAAATCTTTGGGATATCTTTTTCCTTGTGCAATGCAATGTCTTCCCCTATCATGGATATAACATTTCTCTGCCTCTCTCCTATTATAAATTTGACCTGTGTCTAGTTGATAAGCATTTTTGGGATATCTTTGACCTGATCTCTAAGCATGTTTTCTTTGTTTAAAAAATGTTTGTTTACGGTTGGATGTTACCTTAAATCTTCTGTTACATAAAATCTATCGAAGTCACAAAGTCACTACAAAGATATCATAACTTTGCCACTTTCTATCATACCTGGCGGTTTAACTTGGCAATCGTTAAACGATATTTTTATTATTCAAGTAGAGAGAAGAATTAAGTACAATTTATTGCCCACCACTGTTGACTAATTAGGGGATTGTAATTACTAATTTCCAGAAAACCTTAGGCCTACTCACTGCTAAGGAATTCCATAGGAAATACATTACACTCTAAGAACACTCAAATTTTCATAACTCATTAACTGACGTTTCACATTTTCTTTTTGTTACTGTTGTTATTAAGCACAAAGCTACACAAAGGGCCTTCTGTGCTCTGCCCACAACGGGGATCGAAACCCGGTTCCTAGCAGTATAAGTCCGCAAACATACCGCACTGCCATTGGGGGAATCACGTCTTCTTTGTTTGCATAAAATTGCAAATTATAATATGTTACACTAAATAATTGTTCTTAAAAAGATTGATCCATTTATTTGTTGTTGTTTTTTAGAATTTTCGCGCAAATGATAGACTAGATAGAATGTAACTAGTTGCCAACACCCACCGCCAACACTTGCTTGACAAAGCAATGGAATTTGACCGTCACTCTTATAGAGCACTCATGGCCTAAAAATTTAAAGCGCGTTCTTTGCAACAACGAGACGCGAACCATGAACCTTCGAATTCACTATCCGGTGATGGTAACCAGTAGACTTCCGGCCTCTACTGCTTGCTACGGTAAGCTTTACGTGAACTTTACATTGTTTTATATTTTAACTTCTCAGTCACACTACGACGTATGTGTTAACAAAAATTATAAAAACAATTGATAACATTATTTAAAAAACTAAAAATTGTACAATGAATTGAATTTTCAATCGATAAAACTACTTTTTTTTTAAATCAAGATCAATTATTTTTAAGCTGTATATTCCATGAATTGTACAATAATACAGAAAAGATTTCAACAATGAAACAGGTAGTATTATTGTAACAAACAAGACAAATTAGGACCGAAAGCTTTTCGGAAGTTTCAAACTTGAGTGTAACAATTCCACTTTCTAGACATTTTTTTCCTTATATGGTTTCTCTTAATACAATTTATATTTGTAGCGTTGACAAAAATGATTATTACTTTGTGAAATATAATATATATTTGTAGCGTAAAAGGTAAGGACCATCAGACAATAAAACGTAAACGAAATTTTTCTAACCTGATTTTTTAGTTATAATCTTGTCAATGGGTTCAACAAATGCAGATTACTTCATCTGTTAACAATAACGAAGTTAACTTATCCTGAGAATTAGTAAATTAAATAGTTAATTATCTTCCATCATCTGTTAACAATAACGAAGTTAACTTATCCTGAGAATTAGTGAATTAAATATTCATTATCTTCCATCGTCTGTTAACAATAACGAAGTTAACTTATCCTGAGAATTAGTGAATTAAATAGTTAATTATCTTCCATCATCTGTTAACAATAACGAAATTAACTTATCCTGAGAACTAGTGAATTAAATAGTTAATTATCTTCCATCATCTGTTAACAATAACGAAGTTAACTTATTCTGATAATTAGTGAATTAAATATTAATTATCTTCCATCATCTGTTAACAATAACGAAATTAACTTATCCTGAGAACTAGTGAATTAAATAGTTAATTATCTTCCATCATCTGTTAACAATAACGAAATTAACTTATCCTGAGAATTAGTGAATTAAATATTTAATTATCTTCCTTATTTTGTATGAACAGGTTTGTTTGTTGTTTTTAACGCAAAGTTATCTGCCCTCTATCCACAGCGGGGGCTCCAAACCCAGATTTTTGCGGCGCAAATGAGTATACTTACAGCTGACCTACAGGCTACAGGGGGTACTAATATAAGAAGCTCGCCTTCTTGAGAGTTACTAAGTGCAATGGGTCAAAGGTTCAATGACTGAAGATACTTATTTCTCTAATGAAGTTATTTGTTGATTTAGGCTTATGAATGTTTACAAAATGTATCTCGTGTCAAACTATAGTTAACCGCTTAGCCTAACCTAAAGTAGGCCTAGCTGACGTGGAGAGTTTTCCTAACCATTTTGATAATTATTGTTTTATTTATGTTTTATTCTCTACATTCAGTGGCCACTGAACAGCCGCCAATTTAAAAACAGACTACTTTTCTGTTGTTGTTGTTCTGCAGTCAAAAAACACGAGTATTGTTTTTTTTTTCTCTCCAACTAGTGCCCACCTTGACTCCTCTGTGAATACCCTAATTTAAAACTATGGGCCGCTTACTGCTTATTAAACATCGCTAATTCACGTTGATGTACGGTAATATCTGTATCGGTGCCGGACGGTTGAGGAGTATTTCATAAAATAGCTACTTCAATAACGTGGGAAAGACTTGGTCTCGGTATATTTAGGGTAACTTAAATAGTCCCAAATAAGCATAAGTTACTGACCACGTTTTAAAAAAATATTCGATAAAAAATAATAGGTAAAAGTTAATAATTATTTTAGATAAGAAATTGCAATATATATATATATAGAGAGAGAGTCAGGATGAGATCATTACCCATCACGTGTAATGGAGAGAGTGATGGCCTAGATCTGTCTCTGTTTGGTTCTCTTCTTAGTCTTATGCCTATCAGGCCCTAAATGTTGAGGTTGTAACCTCCATCGAACCTTCACGACAGTTGTTTCACTGTATCAGTTTCTAACTAAATGTTGAGGTTGTACCTCCATCGAATCTTCACGACAGTTGTTTCACTGTATCAGTTTCTAACTAAATGTTGAGGTTGTACCTCCATCGAACCTTCACAACAGTTGTTTCACTGTATCAGTTTCTAACTAAATGTTGAGGTTGTACCTCCATCGAACCTTCACGACAGTTGTTTCACTGTATCAGTTTCTAACTAAATGTTGAGGTTGTGCCTCCATCGAATCTTCACGACAGTTGTTTCACTGTATCAGTTTCTAACTAAATGTTGAGGTTGTACCTCCATCGAATCTTCACGACAGTTGTTTCACTGTATCAGTTTCTAACTAAATGTTGAGGTTGTACCTCCATCGAACCTTCACGACAGTTGTTTCACTGTATCAGTTTCTAACTAAATGTTGAGGTTGTACCTCCATCGAATCTTCACGACAAATTCCCTCA
>NW_013673712.1:22406-32438 GCF_000517525.1 Limulus polyphemus
ATATTTAATATCATACGTCGGTAGACACGAAAAATTAGTAAAAGTTTTAAACTAAACATGAAAGAAGAACTGTCTTCAATAAATTTATATACCAGTTGATGTAAAAAAAAATATATACCTTAAATATCACGTTTCCACACCATCTGCATTGTTGGTTTGAGTCCTTTTATTGTTTAATATATCCAAATATTTGTTAGTTGGTCCCGGAACACATATTTTAAAGACTCGGTTACCGCATCTGATGTTTTAATCTTGGCTTATTGCGAGTAATTCGAGAGACAACAAGATAAATATATATTATAACTGGTTTGCTAATTATACACGGCTACTAATTTGTTTTTCTGTTTATTTGTAATCATCAAAAAGACCCAAGTATGTGCCAAACGGTTTGTATTTGTATGTT
This sequence comes from Limulus polyphemus, assembly GCF_000517525.1. Taxonomy (NCBI): domain Eukaryota; kingdom Metazoa; phylum Arthropoda; class Merostomata; order Xiphosura; family Limulidae; genus Limulus; species Limulus polyphemus. The sequence continues at coordinate 22,810 of NW_013673712.1, forward strand.
TGTATATATACATATATAAAGTAAAACATAAATATTAGTCCCGCAAAATGTACATAAATCACTTCAGAAATCGTGAAATTTTATAATTACACGTTAATGAAATGGTTTTTACTGAAAGTTTGTTCCTTCGTAACTTTTAATTACTCGTAGTCGAAGGCTCAGCTGGTGTGAAATTTGATTGACAGAAAGAGTTACAGTTACGGATTATAGAGGCTATTTATCACGCCATACCCGTCTGATTCGCTCAGAGTGTGGAAAGGGGTGTGGTCATTGCAAGCCACCAACGGTTGCTAATACGAAAATAAAAAAAAACAAAGAATTAATTGCAGTTCGATTGTTGTAACTATTACAGGTTTGGGTTTTCTGATTTTATAGAACTCAGTCATATAAAGAATGAATTTTAAATTCCTAAATATCTCTAATTATAGTTTGTAGAGAAGAGTTTAATGAAACTTTACAGCCAATGGGATATCACTTTCCATTCATTTCTGTGTTTTATATGTGTGTGCGTTTAATAAATACGCGTACAAGCAATTAATGAAATGTATAATTGGAATTATTATTTCATGTCGTCTGTGGAACTTTGGCGCCTTAATTACGTATAACACACGGTACAGACCTTTCGTAATTGCCCGAATATTAAGTCACATTTCATTCCACGTTGTTTCTAATCGTAGTTAAACGATCTTCTAAGCTCGCCTACATTAGCACTATTTTTTCATATATCATATGCGTTATATTCAACCCATTTTTGTCGGTTTCTCCAACTTAAAATTTACCAACGTGTTTGGTCGTTTTCAGAACTCTTGGTGTGGTTCAGGGGCCAATGTTAAATTTATAAATACCTTCATAATATTTTCTTTCAAGGCATCTTTTCTTGAGCTTCCTTTAGCATTTTTTTTTACTTAATTTTCAAAACAGATTTGCATCTGTTCATCAAGAAGAATGACGTACATAAGTGACTGTGTTACTTACGGATATCGGAATAGGACAGAGTAGTTGTCATTCAATGATCCGTTTCCGGTTGGCTGTCACAACAAGAAAGACATGAGGTAAAATAGAACTGATCGTACTGAGGATGATAAATTCTTGGAGTGAAAAATAAAACAGAAAGCTTACCGGTAGAGGGCTAAAATGACGCAAGTTTTTTGGTTTTTTTTTCACCTGCGAAGATTTTGCTCTTTTTGCATATAAAAGGAATGGATAAAAACTGGGATGACCGTTACAGGTTTCATTCAGTCTCTTCTTAGTTACTGTGTACATTGACAGCATGTATTTTCTATAATATTTAGTCTCGTGTCTCATAAAGCTGACACGTGATAAGATAACACGTGCTATTATACGTATTATATAAAGAACAGTTAGTAATTTTGAGAGTTACGTATGTATAAAATGGCGACTTGTTGATGTTATGATGCAGATTTCGTACAGTGTCCTATTGCAGACTGTTGTAAACTACGATTTTGAGTTACAATACTTGATTGCTGTTGTTGGTGATGTTTTTAGTGCGAATCTAATTTCGGATTTTAGCGTTTTAAGTCTGTGAAATTATCCGCTGACCTACCGGGGGGACCCTTGACTACTGTGATCATCCGGGGGACCCTTGACAACTGTGACCATGGCTGTTGATTGTGCAAATACTTTATTTCGCACACACACACACACGCATGCACACACAGTATAAAAAATATGTAGAACGTTTATGAGCTAGAATGCATTTATCGTACACACACGCATGCGCACACAGTATAAAAGATATGTAGAACCTTTATGAGCTAGAATGCATTTTTCGTACACACACGCATGCGCACACAGTATAAAAGATATGTAGAACCTTTATTAGCTAGAATGCATTTTGAGTAACTGTTTTAATAAGTAAATTATTATTTTTATAAATGTTATGGAATGTGTGGGACACAGTGGTAAATGTCCATTAATAACACACAGGTATATATATATATATGTATGTGTGTGTAACCCAACATAGAATAAACACTCAACCTGGTCTTACACTAATTTGTTGTTTGGTTGTTGCTCTTTGTTTGTTTGTTTTTTTGGTGTCATGTCTCCGCTTTGTCACTGTCCTTTTCATATGAGAAGTGGATCTAGGGATACAGCCGGATATTCCAGTTTGTTTTGTAATTAAGCACAAAGCTACACAATGGGCTATCTGTGCTCTGCCAACCACGGGTATCGAAACCCGGATTCTAGCGTTGTAAGTCCGCAGACATATCGCTGTGCCACTGGGGGGAAGGATATTCCAGACATACCGCTGAGTCTTTTCTCGCTTCTCAACGGCCCTCATGTTTTGTAGGATGTGGTTCTATTTCGTGTGACGTAATAGTTGTAACAAATACTCAGTTCCTCTAGAATATAAATCATTAGTTCCCCCAATGAATCTAAATCAGTTGTTTTCCCTAATGTTTCTAAACAAATTGTTTTCCCCAATGAATCTAATTCAGTTGTTTTCCCTAATGTTTCTAAACAAATTGTTTCCCCAATGAATCTAAATCAGTTGTTTCCCTAATGTTTCTAAACAAATTGTTTTCCCCAATGAACCTAAATCAGTTGTTTTCCCTAATTCTACCTGAAGTAAGATCATGTGACTTGTCCAAAACAAAATGTTTAGAGATCATATATTCCTTTGGAATAAAAAGGTGATTTAGTAAGTTACCTTCAAAGTTACAAGTGTTTATTAAGCCAGAAAATATACGTACTAAGGTGACGTATCATTGTGAGACATTTAACGTATTATTGGACCGAAGGAAATCTGAAGCCGTAACGCCAAGACGTCCAAAACAAGCAGTTGACTCTAGGTTTTACCATCACTTAAATCTTGAAAAACTAGGATGAATTGCTTTGAGTAACCGACGTTCATGACAGACATGGGCGCATGCGCGAGATCGGTGCCAACTGCAGCATGTCTCAGAATGACGTCACTAGATACGATGAGACAGCACGAGGACAGTGCTCAGAGCCCCGGTAGAGTTAGAAGTGATATTATGGCCCTTCTCCCTGCCGGCATGGTGCATTCCGGATGAACTTCTCCTCTTTATCATGTGTGGAGATCAGGAGATTCGGTTGGAACTCCGACCACTCTGTTTGTTATGGGACAAGCCGCTCATTTTCTGGTGACAATCGGACAATGCGGGGCCCTGGTAATAGTCCTTGTCACCGGCTCACTACCATTACCGTGACAACGAATCCTGAGTTCAAAGACTCCGACAAATCCAGATTTATTTTCTGATTTTACCAACTATGACGCTTGCCATGTAGCAGTGGCGACCTCTATAGGCATTCAAACATAGTGATGTTTACGTACTCGCTAACCCCGGAAACTACTTTTCCATCTATTTTTCTTCAAACTTTGTCTACCACGAAGTGCAGTTCATGTAATTAAACACTCGGTTCATGACCACAGTTCAGTTCGTGGCCACAGTTTCAGAAATTAAACACCCACTTTATTCAAAGTTCTGGGAATTAAACACTAAATTCGTGGTCAAAGTTCTGGGAATTAAACACTCGGTTCATGACTATAGTTCCTGAAATTAACTATTCAGTTCGTGGCCACAGTTTCAGAAATTAAACACCCACTTTATTCAAAGTTCTGGGAATTAAACACTAAATTCGTGGTCAAAGTTCAGGGAGTTAAACACTAAGTTTGTGGCCACAGTTCTGAGAACTAAAGACAGTTTGTGACCACACTTTGGGGAATTAAACATTTAGATCTCGATGCTTTGATAATGGAGTAGAAGCTGGTAATGTGACTTTTCAACACTGTTTAGACTTGCTGAATCCAGAAATATCAGAGTATGTGCCCTGTTAGTTTTCTGAAGCACTAGCGACCGCTATTCTGTTGGACACTATAACCCAAAACTTCTGCAAGTGGCTGGGTCTGTTTTCTTACATTGGAAATATTTGCGCAGCCAAATAATATGTATGGATATGATGGTAATATTCACGATTTTGGAAAAACACATTATAAATATTATCGTTTCAACAATTTGATATCACAACTGACATTTATGTCCTCCTCGTGTTATCAAAAACAAATCAGTTATAAACATTATCGTTTCAACAATTTGATATCACAACTGACATTTATGTCCTCCTCATGTTATCAAAAAACAAATCAGTTATAAACTTTATCGTTTCAACAATTTGATATCACAACTGACATTTATGTCCTCCTCATGTTATGAAAAAACAATTCAGATGTGTTAAGATTAGTCAGACCAATGAAATGACAAAAAACCTAATACAAAATTCCCAAATTTCTAGTCGAGTTAAATCTATAAACGTCTTTAAACAAATATTTAAATATTTCGCCTGAAAATCAAGTTAACCGCCCATATTTTATTTCCACAAAATATAGATCTGAAATGCTATTTTCACACATCTCAAATTTTGAGCCAGAACTGACAAATTAAGAGGAATGTGTGAAAAAAAAGACACGTGCAAATATCTTGTTTTTACAGTAACCTTTAAATAGTGATCAAATATTATGTCTATTCAAACTGTGCTATTCTATCCAGTTATATTACCCCATTTATAGGGTTCTCCTGAAAAAGCAAAAACAAAAAACAACAACAACAAAACAAAGTGGTATTTTATGACCTCTGACCCTTGAATTTAAGTATTCCCGCATTTGTTAGTTACATTAATGCATATGATAAAGTGTAATAATTATATAAGTTTGTTATATATATATGTATGTGTAGAGTAATTACCTGTAGATGTAACATTATTTCTACAACATCCCTCACAATGGTATTCCAGAATTAAGCAGCCAACTGCACGAAACGAATAGCATAAAATAGCTATTTGACAACTTAAAATTGAATTCGCTAACAAGCATTCAGCAGATCCAAGTTATTGTTTAATGAGGAACTGACTGAACTGAATAATTCATAAAAATCTTTTACAGTAGACAAGTTCTGGTTTTAATGATTATAACGTTTCAGATAAAAGTTACTGTTCTGGTTTTAATAATTACAACGTTTCAGATAAAAGTTACTGTTCTTAGTACTTACAACGTTTCAGATAAAAGTTACTGTTCTGGTTTTAATAATTACAACGTTTCAGATAAAAGTTACTGTTCTGGTTTTAATAATTACAACGTTTCATATAAAAGTTACTGTTTTGGTTTTAATGATTATAACGTTTCGGATAAAAGCTACTGTTCTGGTTTTAATAATTACAACGTTTCAGCTACAAGTTACTGTAGAAGTTTCTGTTCTTTTATTATGAATTACGTCCAAATGATGTTACAAAAGTCCTTTTCCAATCTTTTACTCCAAAATACTTCGTGATTTTCATCAAGACCCTTCATTCAAGAACTCTGTTTATTCTTTAACAGGCAGGGAGATGCATGAGCGTCAACAATCTACGTAGGTAAGAAAAATTAGGGGGGAAAGTCTTATGATTAGAGTCTCTAATTTCACTGGCCTTAAGGGTTCCAAACCAATTCTCCTCGTCCTGCGTCATGCCGGAGCCCTACTCCTCACTATATTAGATACTCAAATACGTCTAATAAATTACCACGATCAACAGTCGTGTTTCTGTGTTTGTTTAAGCTGCTAGTTGCCTGATCACATGGCAGGCAACCCTGTCAGTGAGCCCCGCCAACGGACCAACCCACCGATCACGTTTTGATGCATACCCAGCGGGTCCGTCGACAGTGGTTGCCCTTCGATACCGGGGTCCCCAGACAGACAACCGGCCGGTCGACCCGTTGTTGAACTCAGCTTGAGCTGAATTACGTCGTTAGGCTACAGTGATAAGCAGCTTGAGCACAGCAGGGGAGCCCATATTAGTCTAACCTTCAAATCCAAGGCACTTTTTTTGTGACCACAAAGTTTTTTACTTCTGTAGTGGCCCCCTGTAAACCAGATAATTGTTATGGCGCGGGTAATGAAGGTTAAGGAACCTGCACGAAAGTTCTCCAGAAGAAACCGGAAACCAGTCCTGATCGTTAGGGAAAGAATAGTAAACTGTTGGATGATATATTAGAAATGAAACCGTAAGAAGTTCGAGTATCTTACCAAATGTATTGTTTCCAGAAGAAACCGGAAACCAGTCCTGACGTTAGGTAAAATAATAGTAAACTGTTGGATGATATATTAGAAATGAAACCGTAAGAAGTTCGAGTATCTTACCAAATGTATTGTTTCCAGAAGAAACCGAAATCCAGTCCTGATCGTTAGGGAAAGAATAGTAAACTGTTGGATGATATATTAGAAATGAAACCGTAAAAAGTTCAAATACCTTACCAAATGTATTGTTTTCAGAAGAAACCGGAAACCAGTCCTGACTTTAGGTAAAATAATAGTAAACTGTTGGATGATCTATTGAAATGAAACCGTAAAAAAGTTCAAGTTTATTACTAAATGAATAATTTTTCTAACTCCCGATCAGATGGGAAAATTTTTTGTTATTGGAAAGATTTCTTTTTTTTCCATAGCTTGTCGAGAAGAAAATATGTTTCCGGTTGTTGGTATATAAACACGTAAGTTTCCGGTTGTTGGTATATAAACACGTAAGTTTCCGGTTGTTGGTATATAAACACGTAAGTTTCCGGTTGTTGGTATACAAATATGTAACTTTCCGGTTATTGGTATATAAACACGTAAGTTTCCGGTTGTTGGTATATAAACACGTAAGTTTCCGGTTGTTGGTATATAAACACGTAAGTTTCCGGTTGTTGGTATATAAACATGTAAGTTTCTGGTTGTTGATATATAAACATGTAAGTTTCTGGTTGTTGGTATATAAACATGTAAGTTTCTGGTTGTTGATATGTAAACATGTAAGTTTTTGGTTGTTGATATATAAACATGTAAGTTTCTGGTTGTTGATATATAAACATGTAAGTTTCTGGTTGTTGATATATATAAACATGTAAGTTTCCGGTTGTTGATATATAAACATGTAAGTTTCCGGTTGTTGGTATATAAACATGTAAGTTTCTGGTTGTTGATATATAAACATGTAAGTCAATCATCTATTAAAGAATACCTTGAATTTTATTAGAATACTGTGATTCCAAAACATAAATATAGTTTTGCTGATTAGATCTGGGTAATTTCACTTACACGTTTTTATATTCGTCATTGTATATAATACTTGAGTGGCATATTATAGAGTCACGCGCAGATCTTACTGTAAGGAGCCTACTGTGTCCTGGCGCCACCCCCACCCCCTCCTGCATTCCATGGAATTCCCCTTTCTTATTACAAGTACGCACGTTTGAATAGTTGAGAGCCAAAAGCACTGGAGCACGCGACACTAGAAAACCCCAGCATCAATAATAACGTTCGTCATTCGATGTAGGAAATAGTTCTGTTAAACAGCGAGAGACTGACGAGTATGCTTCTCGAAATACTGGCAACCCCTGTTATAAATTGTGTTTTGTTTTGCCACGTTATAATTTGGTCAGCTGTAATGATAGAGGGAAGAGGATAGTCCAAATCAGCGGACCACACAGAAGACTCTATCTCGCAGCCAATCAGCCGGAAAATGGATCGGGGCCCCGTTTACTTGAACCAGCTTCACGATAGTATAAGAACATCATACACGATCTTGTTTAGCGTTCTACTAAATACCTTGGTGAGAAAAAAAAAAGTATGTAGCAAAAAAAAAATTGGGTAAATGGTATCCACCATGCATTAATGTACAGTCTTGTCACAGTATAACCAATGTATTGAATTCACGCGAACACGAAAAATAATAATATCTTCCTTAGGAAGTAAACAATTCTGGAAGATGTAAACACCATCCGCTTTATGTCTCACTGATATTATTAGTCGAGAATATTAAAAAAAAAAGACATTGTATTAAATTTATACAATTAAATTTCCTGGAAATTATAATGGTTGAATCGTAGTCTATTAATATCTCACGGACTTCCTATCTCCTTTAAAACATAATATCCACCCCGAATATACGTGTAAAGAATTCTCAGCTAAGTGGAAACTCTACAGGTTTACATTTTTAAATAAATGTATGGAAAGTGTGGGTTTGTTTCATGTCTGCGGGCGTGATCTTCCGGAAAAACAGTTAAGGAAAATTAGTTTCTTGAGAAAACGTCTAAATGATTCCAGCTTAATTTTTATAGATCGTGGGTTGAAGAAGTCTGCAGAGTTTTTATTTTAAATCACAGTGATGATGATGATGATAGAATTTGAAATATAGCCGTTTCACTGTCTCGTGTTTCTACACTGAAGGAACAGAGCCATTAGGGTAATAGCATTGATATTAGCTCGAGGTTTTAAAGTTGTATTTTTTCAGAAGAGTATTCTAGCTTTTCTCGAGTTTCGAAACAACTGACCAACATCGGAGGTGACTAATGAAGCTTTCTTGGTAGCTTACAGTGTTTTTGATTTATTTCAAAAACCACTTAGTTTACGGACTTACAGTACTAAAATCCGGGGTTTGATTTCACGCGGTGAACAAAGTGCATACAGACAAATTGTGCATACATAAGGGTGATGTCAACAAAATAGCATCCCTCAAGGTGAAAGGATAAGTCTATGGCGCTAAAAATCATCGCGTGCCTCACGCTTATGTAGTTTATATAACTTATATGTAGTTTGCTCCGTTCCAAACAACATTTTGAAGTTTTTCTTCGATGATTCTGTTACTTTCACGTTATTTTTGCCCTCAGTGGCACAGCGGTATGTCTGCGGATTTACAACGATAGGATCAGGGTTTCGATACCCGTGGTGGGTAGAGCACAGATAGCCCATTGTGTAGCTTTGTGTTTAATTATAAACAAACGTTGTTGTTTTTTTTACAGTAAGATTAATTTCAGTATGTTGTTCTTCGTTTTTACGTCTGTGGTGGCGTTATGAGGGGCCTGGCAAATAAGGCACTCGACTCTCGCTCGATCTACAGGTCGCTGGTTCGAGTCCCATCATCGAACATGCTCGCCCTTTCAGCCGTCGGCGCGTTATAATTGGACGGTCAATCCCACTATTCGTTAGGTAAAACAGTAGTTCAAGTGTTGGCGGTGGGTGGTGTTGACTAGCTGCCTTTTCTCTAGTCTATCACTTCAAAATTACTCACGGCTACCTCGAGTATCTTTGCACGAAGTTCAATATACAAGCAAAAAATAGTTATGAGGTATGATTTTGTATTAAACAATACACAAACAATTAGAGTTCTTTCCCAGCATATGTTGGAGTCTCCATAATATCTAAGGGATGGGATATCTTTAGGAGTTGAGGCGAGGTTCAGTCCACAAGATATTTTGTAGTTCTTCCGGAAGTGCTAAAGTCCTGGTTGACTGACGGCTACTTAACTTGTGTGTCCACTTTTGTTCTGTTTAGTTGATGCTTTTATCTAGTTCTTATTTATTTAGTTTTTCAGGGACGTGATCGAAAGTTTACTTCTGTGAACAAGTTATGTTTAGTTGCATCCTTTTATCTAGTTCTTATTTATTTAGTTCTTCAGGGACGTGATCGAAAGTTTACTTCTGTGAACAAGTTATGTTTAGTTGATGCTTTTATCTAGTTCTTATTTATTTAGTTTTTCAGGGACGTGATCGAAAGTTTACTTCTGTGAACAAGTTATGTTTAGTTGATGCTTTTATCTAGTTCTTATTTATTTAGTTTTTCAGGGACGTGATC
>NW_013673713.1:0-11813 GCF_000517525.1 Limulus polyphemus
GAGTTACAGTATAGAAATTTTTATAAAGACAGTGCTACATTTCAGGGGTTTTATAAGTGATGTACAGTATAGAAAGTTTTATAAAGACAGTGAGAACACCAATGTTCACTCTTCATTTGTACACAAGTATAGTTTTTGCCAATAGCAGAACTATTATATATTTAAAATGACCAATAAAATTTCCTTTAACACACAGTGGTGTTCATGTGTGTTCAATTGTAAAGCTACCACACAGTAAGAGTGAAGGGTAAAAAAAATAAAAAAATAAAGGTGAACATTTAATGTAGGTCAGTAACTACTTTAGTGGAGTAGTTTTTGTGTTGGGAGTTTTTTCCCATTCCATTTCAAATCAATGAAGCTTTTGTACTGTAGAGGGGGCAAGAGTAAGCCTCCTTTTAATTTACCTAATGCAGTGGAAAACAGAGAGGAGTTCTAGGCCAATTTTCATGTTTTCTCTACAATAGAACAGGAGTGCTAAAATGACCAGAGAAAAGGTTGGGATTCTTCAGGCTGTCTCACATCTGCCTACTTCTGCTTTTGTTCCATGAGGAATCAAATACACCAGTTAAGCTGATGGAGCCACGTGTGCCTTGAAAACATCTCTCTCTCTCTTTGGGATTGGTAATCTCCCATCTCTGGCTGGCTTACAGTTGCATCTAGTGCTTTTTGTGATTGTCGATAATACCATTTGGAGCTGTAAACCCGCTGCACCTTTTAAGGGTATCATGTGACTCTCCAGGAAGTCTGCCACTGCGAGATGCTAATTAACATTGCATAATGAAACATCTAATTTAAACTGTCGTCCCTTGCTGGTGGGAATTGACAACTGATGTATTAGGTAAGGTTTCCGTGTTGCAGGAGTGGTTACCGGCGAGATCAAAGGAACCTTTGCTGGGAGTCTCAATTGAACTGCTTTGCCATTAGAGATGTGGTGGGCAAATAACATTTTCTGTGAATTTCCTTCTGCCATGTGCTAACAGATAAAAGTAGAGAAATAAGGGGAGAAAAAAAACATTAGTAACAAGCAGCTATTAGATGTATTTCGGATAACCTCTTCAAGCGGCACTCGGACTAAGTCATTGATTGTGTTAATTCACAAAAAAAGAAGCGTTATGTTCTGGGGTGTCAGGTGTGACATTGGATGGATATTTCTATTCCAGTTGATGATAGTAATGTGAAGATTAATTTAGTGTATAGAAGGGTTCTTCTACTGACAAGCTACACATACATGTGTGTTTCTACATATATATATATATGCAGTATTTTCCTGAGAAAATTAAAAACCTTAAATATGTAGACATGCAACATCTTTGTTAGGAGATTCAACAAATATAATCACAGAAGTGTGAAATGATAATGTCAAAACAAGATGAACCCTTGTTGTATAGGAGAGAGATTATTATTAAATTAGAAATAAATCAGGTTATAATACCACTCTTGAAAGTTAATTTGAAAAATTCTGTTAATTTACTAGTTTATTCGTACTTCACCATGCTTCTTTTGTTTTCTTCTAAAAAAAAACTGATTATACATAAGAAAAAAACACTTAAATATCACCTTTTTTTTTAGATTTTTGAACTGAAAAATTCCACGACTACAAATGGACTAACTGACAACTGTAACTAACCTGTGGTAGTTAAGTTTTAAGTGAGCACAAACGTTTCTTGGAAGCAATTGAATATGATTTGGATGAATGAAAACAGTAAATGTTGTAAAAGTTTTAGCTAGTGCTAAGATTTACAAATTTTGAGAGTGGCAAAGATAATTCATAGTTTATCTAAAAACTTTAAATTTGTAGGTTTAATAATAATAATGATATATTAAGTTGCACCATAAGCATAAATCAAACTAACTTATTTTTTTTGTCACATTTTCATAAACATGTTAAGTGTTATTAAGATATTTTTTGTAGAAACTACCATTATAGATTACTTTATTTTGCTGACAACTGTTTATCATCACTTAGTTTAACATCTAAATTTAACATGTAAATTTTTTTACTAGTTACTAAAATAAGGTTAGCAAGATAAAACCCTTGATTTTAATGGAAAATATACGTATGTATATATATATGTTTATCTAGGCTGGCAAGGTCCCAATGGTTCCTTCTCCTCATCCAGCATCACCCCTCCCATTTATGATGTACAACAGTGAGGCTTTTACACAGCCACCCCCAGCTCATATGGGTATACCACCTGTCCATTTAAATCCTAAGACAGGTATTTTAACAACTTTACTTAATTCTAAGAATGTTCGTAGATTACTTAAGATTCCAAACAGTGACATTTTAATAAATTACCAATAGAACCTCCTTGAGTTGTATTTACTGAGAACAATGAATACTTGAAGTATTTTGTATGTAGTACTATTGAAATACTGCCATTATGTTTTGATGATAAAGTTCTTTGTACAAAAACATTGTGTTACTGTGTCATGATATGTTACTATCTGTTTAACGTATGGATGGTCTGTTTTTAATTGTTTCACATTATTGTACTGTCTGTTTAATCTATAAATGACTTATCTTTATTGTTTTCATGTTATGTTACTGCCTGATTAATCTATAAATGGCTTGTTATTATTGCTTCATGTTACTGTCTGTTTAATCTATAAATGGCCTGTTTCTATTGTTTCACAGTATAAATGAAAACATATTTTATTATACAACATTTCTCTTAAAAATCTTTAGAAAATAAAAGTTTCTTGAATTTTCTCTTAAACCTAAACTAATGTGTTAAAATTCTTATATCACACAGAGTAGTATTCCTTGTTACCATCGTGTGTATTCTGGCTTTGTTTAGGTGTTAGTATTTCTTGTTATCAACATGTGTATTCTGGCTTTGTCTAGGTGTTAGTATTACTTGTCATCAATGTGTGTATTCTGGCTTTGTCTAGGTGTTAGTATTTCTTGTTATCAACGTATATATTCTGGCTTTCTCTTGGTGTTCTCTAGGTGTTAGTATTTCTTGTTACCAAGATGTGTATTCTGGCTTTCTCTAGGTGTTAGTATTTCTTGTTACCAAGATGTGTATTCTGGCTTTCTCTAGGTGTTAGTATTTCTTGTTACCACGTGTGTATTCTGGCTTTGACTAGGTGTTATCTAGGTTTTAGTATTTCTTGTTACCTACGTGTGTATTCTGGCTTTGTGTAGGTGTTATCTAAGTTTTAGTATTTCTTATTACCTACGTGTATATTCTGGCTTTGTCTAGGTGTTAGTATTTTTTGTTACCAATGTGTGTATTCTGGCTTTGTCTAGGTGTTAGTATTTCTTGTTACCAACATGTGTATTCCAGCTTTGTCCGGGTGTTAGTATTTCTTGCTACCAACATGTGTATTCCAGCTTTGTCTAGGTGTTAGTATTTCTTGCTACCAACATGTGTATTCCAGCTTTGTCCAGGTGTTAGTATTTCTTGCTACCAACATGTGTATTCCAGCTTTGTCTAGGTGTTAGTATTTTTTGTTACCAACGTGTGTATTCTGGCTTTGTCTAGGTGTTAGTATTTTTTGTTACCAACGTGTGTATTCTGGCTTTGTCTAGGTGTTAGTATTTCTTGCTACCAACATGTGTATTCTAGCTTTATCTAGGTGTTAGTATTTCCTGTTCTCAACGTCATCATTGTCCGTATTCTGACCTTCTATAGAAGTCTATCAAATACTCCGTTCTCGTGGTCCAGTAGATAACGTTGATTTTTGTTCTTACTATTGCCAAGATGTAAACATTATGATATTAGTTATTCAAAATATGCTCTAATGTTGAATATATTTATCACAATTGTTATTCGATGTTGTTTATAACATGTTACTGTTATTTTGTGCAGGCATTCCCCGAACGCCCATGTACCCCATACCGGGTCCAGGCCAGTACCCTCACCCTGTATTTAGCACTGACTTCACCCAACAGTTTCAGTGGTAAGCTTATACAGTTAATTTTAGAGATAATTGATGAGTCATGAAAATCATATTATGGACAATCAATACATTTACCATCGCACTTCATATAAAGTGTATATACACCGTAATTCATCGTGGCCCCTGATAGCATGTGACTCAAAGTTAACTACTTAGTCCTTGACTCATCAAATAATCGTTCCCTTAAAGAACTTTTCAACAAGCGAGGCGGCCAAAGGCACGTCTCCCTCTATCCGAGCAAACAGTAACATCACCAACGTACCCAGTGTTTATGTGACGTTTTTTTTTTTTTGCATCCGCACACTCGTCCAAGAATGAATTTAAACCGTTAACACACACCACGTCATTAGACCGACCCTTCCAGGGGTTTTGACATTAACCGATTATTAGTTTTGCCCCCAAAACAATCTGGATTTGGGCTTCCGATCTTTTAATTATTACCCATCATTTTTAAATCCCTTCTTCCTGTCTTAAGCTATACTCCGTGAACTGTTTATCTAAGCGTTAAAACGAATTAGCTAAGCCTAAACTTGAATCAAGTTGCCTCTTGTATTTATTTTGTGATGCAGCAGACATAAGGCCAAATATCTCAAGTGTATCGATATAATCTGATAAATCTAATAAATGGTGAATATTTCTGCAAGAGATTAAGAATTACATGGTCAATGTTCCGGATAAAGGACCTTCACCAAGAGTACATAGCTTCCTACCCCTTACAGATAGTTTAACCTTTTTTTTTTAAAGGTTTTATTACGCTGTAGTTACTTTGGTTTGTTTAATGTATTTTTATAGACCATGTCTTATAAATCAGTTACCATTCTAGCAGCGCCCTCTTCTAGTAACAATGAAAACAAAATAAACATTGATACGTTAAGTAAATAGGGAAAAATTACAAGTGAAAAAAAAAGTCTAAAGTGAAAATTATGTCTGTAATGTTTATTCTAGGTGAGGGAATATTGAAGGGCAAAGTGGTTAATATGTGTGAAAAAATATTGAAGGACAAGAAGTTTCATTTTTTTTACAAGTTTATAAATATATCTGTAGCAACCTTTTGCTTTTTTTGACTATTGCTAATTACACAGCCTAAATTTTTAGATATTCTAAAACAAACGACTTGTTTCATGGTGTTTAGCAAACACCTAAAACGAATATCGTGTTTCGTGATGTTTAGTTTATGTTTCATTTCGAAGCTGTCCTGGTAAATATGAATATAATAGAAACATCGTTAAGATAAACAATTGTTTGCTGTAAATAAATAATTTCGTAACTTAATTTTTTCATATAGAATTGTAATAAGAATTCCGAAAATTAGCTACTCAAATACATTAGCAGAAGGTGTACACTGTTAAACCGAGAAGCTGCCAAAGTCCATTTGCAGATCCTACATTAAATCTAGACGACCATATAGATGTATTAACGGTTCTCCCCTTGCCTTCTCCCCCCCCCCAAAACAACAACAACATACACAAAAATTAGAAACAAAAACAAAATTGACGTTTATTACATTTAACTGAATAATCACCAACAGAACATTCAAGTTTTACCTTCAACTTTAAGTGCCTAGCCCCAACTTCTCAAACCCTAACCCATATTGTTCTCAAGACCCCCACCTTCCCCAGAAATCCAATTCTCAAGCCATGCCTGTTATTAACCCCTATTGTTCTCCGAATCCCCGACTTTCAGCGGGCGGTCAGTTTTTGTTGCTTGGAGCACATCTTTTTTATAACTAAACCAATTATTGACTGTAACTTTCAGTACCGCGTTAGTTGCCGCAAAGATTAGGGCTTAGATGCCTAACTTCGACACTCGGCCGGAGACAAGTATTACGGGTACCCGTGCATCCCTAATATTAACCGATCCTACAGTAAATCTAGACGACTATAAAAATGTATTACCATATCCTACAGTAAATCTATACGGCTATACAAATATATTAACAGATCATATATCAATGGGTACTGGCTGTTTCTCTTCATAAATCAAGTATTGATTTCCAAATTCCTCCTAATTTATTCATTACAGCTCATAATCAGGTGTGTAAAACTAGCATTTCAGATCTATCTTTTGTCCCCCACAATTCGTTGCCCAAGAAGCCTTTCGTTTAATATCAGAAATCATTAGTTGAGCTGGACGATGATAGACAAAAGACTAGGAAACGTAAATAATTACGATCTAAATGTCGAAACAAATAGGCCTACATAACTACCGAAAATAGTGTCTCATCGTACAGCCCAAACTGGTGAGTTATGGTAATAAAGGTAATGTTTCTTGGGTAACAACTTGTAAGGAGAAAAAAAGAAAAATACTATTTTTAAACAACTTTGATTTTGACCCACAATGAAAAAATTAAGAGGAACATACTATAAAAATCCGCATTTTTCTATTTATTCGTTTTCAACACTGCTCTGCTTGTAGACGGAAAGGTAACGCAGAGAGCGCCATCTATAGGAATCAAAGTTCTCCTTTACGAGTAAATGCCATTAAACAACAAGGTATTATAGAAATAATACATAGTTTTAACTAATCGCTAGTATTATATTACAACTTTTTATTTTCAATTATTTTATTTGTTTATAAAACTGAAGTAGAGATTTTTTCTATATTATTAATTATCGTAAGTTCCTCAACAGTTTTAAATGTTGTGTAAAGTATATTTTATTATTTTTTCCTGATTTTTGAAACAAATCTTGATGTTAATTTTGACTATCTAATTTAAACCAAAAAGTTACGTAAATAAAACGTTTAAAACCTAATCTTACAAAGTTTTTTTTTTTTTTGGTTTGTAGATCATATTGTCAAACAAAATATATTCGAATAGAAATGGTTTTCTTACGGTACCAATATCCAATTTATATTAGCAAATGAACATTTCTGTTATCAGATTTGTAAAGGTTTTAATCAAGATGTCATCCCGTTAGTAATGATTTAATGCCCACGGGTTAGTGTTTCAATTAACAGTAGTTAGTAAAAATTTCATGTTTCGTATAAGAAATTCGTGTAGTCGACCAAGTCCTGCTAATGGATCTTTTTTTTATCATGTAAATTTATTCTAGTACATTTTAAATATTTTGAAAGGTTTGGCTTAAATTATAAAAGCTGACAAATCATTAGAAGTCGATAGGCCTAATGTTTGTGATCAAAATCACGTAAATTGATTTTTTTTTCTTACAATTACACTTAGTTTATGCATTTTGAATTTCAAATCAGAGGTGTGTGCGAAAATAACATTTCAGATTTATCTTTTATCTCCCACAAATCACTACCTAGGGGCAATTTTTTGCTAGCGTTTAACGAACGATGCGTTTTAAGACTTGCCTTCTGATAGAAACATTTTTATTTTATTTTACGTTTTATAGAATTTTTCAAAATTTTATTTCTCAAAAAGTTTACAAAAAACTTTTTCTTTTTCTGACTACTTCATTCAATGGTTTGTCATTGCTGTAAACGACACCCGCTGAAAATAAAATAAAAATATGTATTTAAAACAACATTTTGACGGATCTGATATATATATGTATATATAAAGGTAAGTTTTAGGGTGGAAAAATTTTATTCTGATTTTCATGCTTAACTGGGTTTTTATAGGTTTTACGTAGAGATGTCTTTTGGTTTAAAGTAGATGGTGAAGGTACATATATCCCAATATTCTCCCAACATTAGCGAAAGAAGAAAATTTATTCCAGACAATCATGAGGACAGACTAATGCCGGGTGTAACCTAGTGGTTAGCGTGTCGGGCTGCGGATCAGTCATTTCGCATTATACCTGGGCAAAGCCGTAGTGGCGGCGGATGCTATTTGTTGTTTACCCTCCCTGTGGTCAATTGTTCAAAATGTGTTTGAACTTTCGGCGTCTGATTTCAAGTTCCTGTTTTCAAGTTTTCGTGAAGGATTACAAGAGACAAATGTTAGTGTGGTTTTTATGTTTTAATCTATACACAGTATCACAATGCACGTGTACTCGTGTCTAATTTATACTCAGTAGTACAATACACGTACGTGTACCTGGCATAAGAAGCTCATTTTTGGAAAATTACAATTCAATTTTTGATAAGCTTTCCTCCAGCCCAGCGTTTCCCAAACTATGTTCCGTCCGAGATTGGTAGGTGCTTCGTGAGAAAATCATGATTTTAAATGTTAATAAAATATTTAACACTTGTTATACGATCATAACTTATTATGAAACATTTTCCTATCTATTAGAATTAGATAATATCGATTTCACATTGAAGAAGAATTATAGAAGATGTCATATCTATTCTACATAATATATTAGTGGAGAGGTTTGTACCTAAAATATATTATAGGCATCAAAATGTAAAAATTCATTAATATGTAATTTGATTAAATAAATAAATTAATAATATACAAATTTAGAGGGCGCTGCGCGCAACATACCCTCTACACCATTATTTCACGTGTCTAGTGTTCCGTAAGTTTTTTCTCAGCTAAAAAGTGTTCCGTGGCCAAAAAAGTTTGGGAAACTCTGCTCTAGCCTATTCTCCAGTGGATAAGCGGTAACAACAATAAAATTCGGGGTTCGATTCCCCGTCGTAGACAAAGCATTGTAAGCTTTGCCCTAAAAATACGACAACAGTTCTCTAGTGATATTATTATATTGACCAAGCATGGATGCTCCCAGATTTTTTTTTATTGAGTCTTGACATTTTCTGTCATTTTTGCTGCATACAATTTCTCATTAGTTGGCTTCTTTCCAAACATAACCAGGCGTAGACAGCCTAGTTTCTTTGCTCCAAATAAATGCCAAATAACCAACCAAACAAACGTAACCTTTTAAATGGTATCGCAACTTCTGGGCTGGACATTTCATAACCATCTCTTCCCTTTTCCTCAAAACACTGCAGGGCAGTGTATTTGATGGTGTTATCGTCTTCGTCCTGAAAGACGAGGCCAAAACCAAACGTTGTTCACTGGGTAGTGTTGGACAAGCCACTAGGGGGCGCGTATCTCATCATAGTAGTCGATACGATACGTATCCAGATACGGAAGTTTTACCAACGGTTTGTTACAAAGTTTGTCTGTAATTTATTATCTATATTACTAATATTGTCTTATTTAAGTACTTCACACTTTACAGTGATTTTTCAAATCATCAGATTTGTTCAACTAGATGGCAGCTGGTAAGAGAAGTAAAATAAAGTTAATATCTGTCTATCTATTTTGTTATTGTTAATTACTTATGTTACTTTGCATGTAATGTTTTTGATAAAAGAATTGAAGACAACATGTAGTACTCAATAGTCATCTACCTTTATTTAAACATTATATTTTAGCAAAAATACTTTATTAGAAATTCTGATTTTTTTTTCTGTACAAAAGACTTATAATGTTTACTGAAAGCTTGCCAAATGTCGTGAGGATACATAAATCGTATCGGACGATGTATCGTATTACGGCTTCACGATACGATACTGTTGTATCGCCACGTCTTTATTATTCACGCAGGAGGTTGTTTTACTGCCACTTCTTCGTAATACCGACAATATGACAACATCTTCCACCCCTTCAGCGGAAAAACGTCACCACACCTTCACAGGTCCAACATTACTTTTCACTGTTTTCCGTACACATTCGAGGTTAACTTCTCATGGTCACTTCACCACATAAAAGCTCTCCTAGAGTTAAAAAAAGGCCCAGAGTGTAATTAGTTCTTATCACATTTTCTCTTTCTTACTTTCAATTTATGTGATCTTTTGCAAAGTTTCCACTTTTATCACATTTATGCGTGAAATATTAGACATTTTGGTCGACACGTTTCTGCGCAGACTGCTTTCTTAAAAAAACTGGCGAGCATTTCAACAGGTTCAATTTTCGGTAGGTTGTTGTTTAACACAAAGCTACACAATGGACTATCTGTGCTCTGCCCACCACGGGTATCGAAGCCCGATTTTTTAGCGTCGTAAGCCTGAAAATATACCACTGAGCCACTGGAAAGAAACATTAACAGAATAAGTTCTAAAGGTATAATGTTTAAAAAGATCAATCGCTAAAGGTTAATTGTTAGAACAGGACAAACTCTACAGGTATATTTTTGTAAAAGGACAAACTGTAAAGATACATTGTTAAAACCGAACAATCTCTAAAGGTTAATTGTTAGAACAGGACAAACTCTACAGGTATATTTTTGTAAGAGGACAAACTGTAAAGATACATTGTTAAAACCGAACAATCTCTAAAGGTTTATTATTAAAACAGAACAGCCTCTAAAAGTGTATTGTTAAAACAGGACAAACTATAATGATGTATGTTAAAACAACGAAGTCTAAAAGTAGTCAAATAACAATTTTATTTAACATTCATATAACACTTGGACTTCATGAATATGTAATAAATCAGAAAATGAATTTTTAAATTTAGTAAACACAGTCAAACACTGAAGGAATGGTTTAATTGTAAATAACTAAACTATTCACATTTAAGCCTATCCCAATAAGTACCAGTAATCTTTAACGATGTAATTGTCACAATGAGAACTTTATCTGTTTATTTAGAATTATAATTCTTTTTTGTTAATTGCGCCTATCATCAGATATACTTTTGTTTTTCATGCATTTTTTATTTATTTATGTAATTATTTTTAATTTAAATATTATAAAAAAAGACTCCATGAAATGTACTCTCACAGAATTTACTGTCAAAGGGGCTCGGCATGGCCAGGTGGTTAGGGCGCTCGACTCGCAATCTGAGGGTCACGGGTTCGAATCCCCATCCCACCAAATATGCTCGCCCTTTCAGCCGTGGGGTCATTATAGTGTTACGGTCAATCCCACTATTCGTTGACTAGCTTTCTGTCGTCTTTAACTGCCCGAAATTCAAAACAAACAAATTGACTGACAGAAATTGTCACAATTTTTCGCATGCCACTGAGCATATGTCATGTGAACTCACTAGATGTCTTTTATATTAAAGTGGTTCTTAAAAATATAGTAATACAGGCTCGCCGTAACAATGAAGTCTAGGTCAGTTCTATACCGATTAGACATGAAAATGGTTAATCGCTGTCTTATAATTTCCTAGCTTCATGTGTTTCTTATCATCAAGATAGGTGAAGTTGTAATCAGTAATTGAGTAATTTAATTCAGTAACTTGAAAAATGTTTTAAAAAAGTGAGTAACCTGTGAGAACAATTATACAAAAAATATCATTTTCTAAAAAGACTTCATAACAAGGAAGTAACGATTATCGGTTATATTTGACAATTGTGATAGTCTTGCCATCTAGTGGGCAAAATAACAACTATGATATTTGAAGATGGCTGCTTTCCGTGTAGAACAGCAATGGTTAGGCCTGTTGTGTTTTATCGTAGAGAGGTAGGCGGAGAATTTTATTGAAATAAAAAGTATTTATCTTCACAAATTCATCGCTGTCTTTAAAGAATTGTTATTTGTTATGTATAATAGTATGACATAAATCTAATAGAGCAAACCTTTTTTTTATTGAAAGTAAAAATACTCAACGTATACTTCTCCACACGCAGTCTAGCTTTACATTCGTACTAGTAGTAGCACTGCTGAAAGTTACTCTTAGTTGATTCGCAATGAAGCTTCCATAAGGGGGGGGGTTGGCGGTGTTAACACAACCAAACAGTATATTTGTATGTCAGACATGCGTATATTAATCTCCACCGGCTCATTTTAATTCGTTGAAAACAACAAAAATTAGTGTAATTTATACTAGGCTTACCTATGACAATACAAAATTATTATGTAATTTTTGTGGTGAGCAGTAGAATTTGTAGTTTTATATAAGTAATTTTATCTTGTACTAATAAGGTGTTCTCTTCATTATGTCATATAAATATATATAATATATGTACGTTTACCTTGTGCCTTTCTGTTATGGGTTCAGTTTTCAAATTTCATTACAACTTTTTTTTTTTTTTTTT
>NW_013673713.1:12177-29601 GCF_000517525.1 Limulus polyphemus
CAAACACATGTAATTTGATTAATGGTGGATAACATCCAATTTTAAATTTATTAACATAAATGAAAAAATTATGTAGGGGAAATTGGATTGCAAGCACAGTACCCCCCCCCCCTGGCTTTAATTGACATTGTACTTTGTAATAGAACTGGGTGTCATCTACCTTAATAGTTATAAATATGTTGCAAAAATATGAGATAACATATTGGTGAAAATGTTTTTTTTCACTCTTTTAGGCATACAACTGGTATGTACCCTATGACATCCGCAGGGTTTCGAGGGACTTATCCTACTAGCCTTCAAGTGACGACAGCAAGTATACCAAGGTTTAGTCCTCCTTCTCTCCTTCATCCGCATCCTGGTATACCAACTCATCCAGGACTTCATCACCCAGCCCTGTTGACTGCTGGACCAAAGCATGGAGTTTCCTTGCCATCTATGGAGGGTAACAGGTACAATATGTGAGCAACGTTTTATTCTACTTATAATTATTTAGGACCTATTGACCACATGTAAATTACATTGTTTCTTCTACATTATTGATTACAGATTTCCATAAAGTAAAAAGTGTAATGGTTTACAAATGTTCTAAAGTTTTAGCTTAGTTTTAGACGTTTATACTCTTTCATTCTGAAGTTAAAATTGGCAAACAAGTTTTCTTCAACTCTCTGCAAAGTAAGTTGTTAGTATGAATAACATGTGCCTAGTAACAAGTTTGCAGTATGTCCAGCTGTGAACAGGATTTCTGAATGACAAATTCTCAGCACCCAAGCTTGATTCTTACCCAATTATGTCTGTTAAAAATGGTTTTGTATCTTTAAATCTTATAGCTACAAGTCAAACTCTAGCCTATAAATTCATAAGCTAGATAACCATTAGAAAATGATACATCAACGGTTCTGAAAAGTAAAAAAGTAAGATAACACAAAATAACATACACTTTAAGGACCTGTTAGTCCATCTAGGCCATCCCATCCATTAAGCTCTCTTAAATTTGCTGAATCCGCCATACGTAAAGGCAACACATTCTGAAGTCCATCTACCTTGTTAGAAAAATAAAACTTTTTTTAGCTGAGGATGACTTCTTTTCTGCTGACAAAATTTGTACTTGTGTCCCTACTCCTTCCATTCTCGTCATCGACACTTGCAATTCCCTTTACAATCTTAAAGACCTCAAGCTCTTCCAGATTTTCTTATTTCAAAAGAAAATAATTTCATAGATGTTAATCTATCATCGTAGGACAACTTTTCCATTCCAGGCACCATCTTAGTAGTCTTCTACTAAACTCTTTCAAACAATTCAGTGTTCTTCCTAAGGTAAGGAGCCCAAGACTATACACAGTATTTCAAATGTTGTCTAACAATGACCTAAACAATGATGTTATAACCTCTATAGACTTGTATTCAAGATTTCTATAGATACAAGCTAAAATTCTATTTGCCCTGCCACTAGCAATAGCACATTACTTGGATGGCTTAAAAGACTGATCAACCGTTACACCAAGATCCCTTTCTTTCATGACACTGTTAAGGTTATTCTCATAAAAATTATACTTATAATTCAAATAATGCCAACTCGCATGCATTATAATTAAAATTCATCCGCCATTTATTTGCCCAACTCACCAAATGACCTAAATCCTTTCGTAAAGCAGCAGCAATCCCTCACAGCCAATAACATCTAACACTTTAATATCATCAGCAAATTTAAGTAATTCATTAACCATTCATTCATCTATGTCATTGATGTAAATTAAAAAAGAGCAAAGGTCCTAAGACTGAGCCATGAGGTACCCCACTTGTGATATTATTCTTGTTTGACTGAACTCCATTTATAACAAACCTCTGGTTTCTTCCAACCAACCAGTTTTCTTATCCAATGAGCCAGTCTATCTCCCACTCCTATGGAGATAATTTTTTAATAATCCTTTTATATGGCAACTTGCCCAATGTTTCTGAAAATCCAGATACACACCTTCATCTACGTAGACAATAAATTCTTCAGAGATTAGTAAGGCAACAGTTTCCCCAAGTGAAACCATGTTGACCATCCAACAAAATTTTAAACTTTGTTAAATGACTTTGCAAAGCATCTTTTATCACCCGTTCAAAAACATTTTCCATCACTGATGTAAGACTGATAGGCCTATAGGTACTGGAACAGTTTCCATCACTGATGTAAGACTGATAGGCCTATAGGTACCGGGACAGTTTCTATCACTGATGTAAGACTGATAGGCCTATAGGTACCGGGACAGTTTCTATCATTGATGTAAGACTGATAGGCCTATAGGTACCGGGACAGTTTCTATCACTGATGTAAGACTGATAGGCCTATAGGTACCGGGACATTTTCCATCACTGATGTAAGACTGATAGGCCTATAGGTACCGGGACAGTTTCCATCACTGATGTAAGACTGCTAGGCCTATAGGTACCGGGACAGTTTCTATCACTGATGTAAGACTGATAGGCCTATAGGTACCGGGACAGTTTCTATCACTGATAGGCCTATAGGTACCGGGACATTTTCTATCACTTCCTTTGAAAATAGGAATAACATTAACTATCTTTCAATCTTCTGGCACCTGCCCACTATTCAAGGACTTACAAAATAAAGTAGCAAATGGTTGCTTCTAGATGTCAGTCTTATTTAAATACAAATTATAGACAATAATACAGCATTTGTAGGTGCTTTATTGTGGTCATTTTTGTTAAAAATATTTGTTTTTTGTTTTTTTATACACCAGTGTAAAGCTAAAACTGAAATCAGTTTGTTCCATTTATTTAATGTTTGGATATATATATAACTTTGGATTTTATCAAGCTCTAACAATTTTCCCTGACAAATTTAAGCAAGTTTATTTTAGTGATATAATAAACATTAAAACCAATATATATATATATATACATGTTTGTGTGTTTATATATATATGTGTATGTGTGTGTTTATATATATATGTGTTTGTGTGTGTTTGGACCATCACATTACTAGAAATAGTATTTTTTGATTACTTTTAGTCACATGTAAAACTTTAAATATTTTGTTATTGTTCAAATTAAATGTTTGCCCACCTGAATAAAATGACTTTTTGCAAGAAAACTAAAAAAAATCATTAAAGACTATATTTTTCTACTTCATCATATTTGAAATGGAATATTTGGTTGGAAAAACTAATTAAATCCATAGAGTTCAAACTGATATGTACTGTTACCCATAGAGACAAGTTTTGAAACTCTGAACTATTTTAGGAATCTTTCAAACTACATGCCAGAACAAAAGTTTTTCCCAGGGAAGTGCAGTGAGTCTTCTAACAGTCGCACGACTCACAGTAACACATCTCACCAGCGAGAATTGGAGAAGAACTCAAATCATATTAAGAAACCTCTTAATGCTTTTATGCTGTATATGAAGGAGATGCGTGCCAAGGTTGTTGCAGAATGTACACTGAAAGAAAGTGCAGCCATTAACCAAATATTAGGAAGGAAGGTAAAGTTTCATAGTATCAGAATTGTGCTTTGAGGATTTCTGACTATCTTTTTTTGTTGATGTTTCTTACAAGAAGATTTAAACATTCAAGGTGGGCTAATGAATAGGAGTACATCCAGGAGTTTCAACGATTAACTTTTTTTTTTGTATATGCATTATTCTAAAAATTTATAAGTTCAGAAATTATTTCTGTATTCATTATTAAACTTTCGTGTCAAATTAGTGAAAACATTTCCTTAAATAGCTTTTTCAATAAAACTTAAAATAAAATAAAATATGAAATTAACGAAAAGAAGAATCATTAGGTGAATACTTTAGTAAATGTAAAGGAGATGGAAAGAAAGTTTACCTGTTCACTCAGGAGATGGAAAGAAAGTTTACCTGTTCATTCGGGAGATACTGAACTGAAATTATTTAATACAGTCTTTCAGACCTAGGCTACTGGGCAAAAATTATGAAGACAAAAGAAAACAAACTTGCATGAAAATAAATCAATTTGTCTATTTTTTGTTTATTAACTTGACCATGAAGAAGGACAGAAGCTTGCTTAGAAAATACAAGATAAAGAAATATGGTGTTTTTTTTCACAGTAATAATAAGTTTGAGAAGAAACTGAAATTATGTTCTGTTTAGCTTCATTTAGGTATAAATTTGAGTTTAACACAAAATTTTTTCTTTTGTAAAATTAATAAGTTTGAAAATATCCATGCTTTTGTAACTTCTTATCATCTGCTGTAGTTAAATGTAACTAGTAATACGTGGACTGAGTTTATTTAGTTTCTTAGGAACATTAGCTAAATAGCACTTTAAAATACTCGATCAAAACCTAATGTTGATGACGTTGAAGAACAAGTAATAATTACGGCACTAACTTGAGATATTTTCCAGCAGTCTGTTAGCGACCCTTATCTATTAATAACAGATCACGTATCAATCGTTGAGAGTCGTGTTTACTCAAACATGGTCGTAACTGTCATGCTGTTATTTTACTTACTATTTTATTAGATATGTGTAGTGGCCTAATTTTTTCCAAATTTCATATTGCTCTGTATCAGTATTCCTTTCATTATTGTACTTACTCAGTCTCTTGATACAGTCTGCAATGATTATTGTACTTACTCAGTCACTTTATACAGTCTGCAATGATTATTGTACTTATTCAGTCACTTGATACAGTCTGCAATGATTATTGTACTTACTCAGTCTCTTGTGAGTAAGTACAATAATCATTGCAGACTGTATCAAGTGACTGAGTAAGTACAATAATCATTGCAGACTGTATAAGTGACTGAGTAAGTACAATAATCATTGCAGACTGTATAAAGTGACGATACAGTCTGCAATGATTATTGTACTTATTCAGTCACTTGATACAGTCTGCAATGATTATTGTACTTACTCAGTCACTTGATACAGTCTGCAATGATTATTGTACTTACTCAGTCATTTTATACAGACTGCAATGTTTTGACAACTTTCTGAAGTCAATGTTGTTCACGTGCTCAATGATTGCTTTTTTTTGTCTTCAATGTTTGAAGTTTAATCAAACCCACATAAATCTTGTAAGATATTTGGCTTTCAATACGTATAAAATATGCAAAGTTAATAAACTAATGTTGAGAAATATCTGATATTAACAAAAAGTTTGATTTCAATCTTGTGTATCAAATATTTTGAAGCTGTAATCATTTTGTAAAGTGCACATTTATGGGTTCTAGTGGCACAACTTGTCCCGGGAAGAACAAGCGAAGTATTATGAGATGGCACGGAAGGAACGCCAACTACATATGCAGCTCTATCCAGGATGGTCAGCTCGAGACAACTATGCAATGAACAAGAAAAAAAAGAAAAGAAAAAAGGACAGAAGTGCCGATGGAGGTGGGTTTTATTTTCAACCAATTTATTAGTTTGTTCGTGGTATCTTTTATATTTAAAGAGTGTTTGCCATACAAAAACAAACTTGAAAGAACCTGTGATGACCTGACATTCATATGTGATGGAGCTGCACACATCTGTTTTAGTTTAAACTGCTATAGCTTATTACAATGAGAGATGCTACTGTAGCTTTCTCAGTAAATATTGCTAAATGATTCTACAGCAACTTTCTGAGTGAACGATGCTATTGTGGCTCTTCTATTTGAGGGACAACAAGGGTCCCCTTGTCTTTTCATAGCTCTTCCATTTGAGGGACAACAAGGGATCCCTTGTCTTGTCATGGCTCTCCCATTTGATGGACAACATGGGATCCCTTGTCTTGTCATGGCTCTCCCATTTGAGGGACAACAAGGGATCCCTTGTCTTTTCATAGCTCTCCCATTTGAGGGACAACAAGGGTCCCCTTGTCTTTTCATAGCTCTCCCATTTGAGGGACAATCAGGGTCCCCTTGTCTTGTTGTGGCTCTCCCATTTGAGGGACAACAAGGGTCCCCTTGTCTTATCGTGGCTCTCCCAGTTGAGGGACAACAAGGGTCCCCTTGTCTTATCGTAGCTCTCCCAGTTGAGGAACAACAAGAAGTCTCTTGACCCATCATGGCTCACCCATTATTTCATATCTAACTCTGACTCCAAAATACTCACCAAGCCTTCTCTTTAGCCTCCCACTCCCAATCTTGCTGCATCTACCACAAACTTACATCATCCTTTATACTAAAGCAATATTTTGAGTAAAGAATTTTTGTTAAAATCTCATTTAAGCTCAAGTAATTCTTTTAATTTAATAAAGTTTATACCAGAATGGAGAAAAATGCAATCGATTTTGATGGTGAAAAAATTACCCGTGTGAAGGATTTAGAATTTCATGTATTCTCTGTAAATAATTGTTTGCACATACTTCCAAGTGAAATATTTACAGTGAAGATTTTTGTACCTGCCCGATTCGAGAAACGTAAATTTTAACAACAGCATTCTTAGAGTTGGTATGCTAAAAAATGTTAGTTTAGGGGGCGGGTCTGATACCGTCACAAAAGTTTGTTTTTGTCAGAGTGCTCATTTTCTTCACGATTATTGAAATATGTGGTCAAACTTATTTAAGATTGTTGGAATTTTTAAACAGTTTTTAAAGATTCC
This sequence comes from Limulus polyphemus, assembly GCF_000517525.1. Classification (NCBI taxonomy): domain Eukaryota; kingdom Metazoa; phylum Arthropoda; class Merostomata; order Xiphosura; family Limulidae; genus Limulus; species Limulus polyphemus. Next base: position 18,731 of record NW_013673713.1, read on the forward strand.
TATTTACCATGCGTACACCTTAGGAAATTGATTTACTTTGAATGAATTGTTAAGGATTTGACAATGAAAACTGTTAAGGCAGATCAGATTATTGAAATATGTGGTCAAACTTATTTAAGATTGTTGGAATTTTTAAACAGTTTTTAAAGATTCCTATTTACCATGTGTACACCTTAGAGAATTGATTTACTTTGAATGAATTGTTAAGGATTTGACAATGAAAACTGTCTAAAGGCAGATCAGATTATTGAAATATGTGGTCAAACTTATTTAAGATTGTTGGAATTTTTAAACAGTTTTTAAAGATTCCTATTTACCATGTGTACACCTTAGAGAATTGATTTACTTTGAATGAATTATTAAGGATTTGACAATGAAAACTGTCTAAAGGCAGATCAGAAGAGATAACGAACAGTGAATAGATGTGAAAAATATTTTTATAAGGTTTACTGAAAGTTACATTTGAAGTAAAAATTTTTTTAACCCAAAATACCAGAATGGATCTTTACTGCATGGCTTCTTCATTTATTTATTAATTTATTTATTAATCTGCGAACGATACAAGAAGAAAGATTATGATTTTTTTAAATGTATATTTTTGTAATGTTTGCGTATATAAAAAATCTAGGGATAAAATTCAAGAAAACTTGTATAAATATTTGAAATAAAATCTCGACGATGAATGCTGTGTAATGTACAATTAATATTTTATTTAAAAACTGATCAACGTTCTTAACAAAAAAAAAGAAGGCACTCTACATGTTTTGACATTATTCACATCATCCTGAGGGTTTTAAATAAAATTTCAATAGTATATTATACAACGTTGATCGTTGAGTATTCTAAAGTGTTATAAAAAATCTAGTCTGATATGTACTCCATGTTAAATTTTTCTTACAAAGGTCATGATTTTTAGATTTTTTCTTTCTTTTACTTTTAAATGTTTGCATGTATATACTTGAAAAACTAGAAATTCATAAAAACTTTTTCACGTTTAAACAAACATGCAGCAAAGGGTGGGGGAAGTCATGTGTAAGTAGCTTTTTTATCTTTGGCATCTCACTAGGTTAGTGTCATATCTACTTATGATAGCTAGCGTAATGTATATTTTCCCAGTGAAAATAGGTAAAAAAAAAAAAAATGCCTATTAAATATCGTATTATGTTTGCTAAAAAATTCACCTATTTTTTTATTATTTTCTCTGCTTCTGTTTATGGACATTTAAAAACCTTACGGAGGTGCCAGTGTATTATTAGTCCATTATAAGTGTATTAGTTGTGTATCAAAGATAGTTTTAAATGATATGAATGACAAAATTACTTATTGATTCCCTTTTGCTGCTTGTTTGTGTTTTTGGTCTACATTTTGTGTGTCCTAAGCTGTTCAGAATCGTTTGTGTTTAGTTTAGTGCTAGAGTCGTAAAATGTTTATGTTTTTAATACCTTATTTTCTAATCTTTCAAGCACAGCATTTATAAGAAAAGTTTAAGTTTGTCATTTCGTCAAAGTGTTTCACAAAAGACACTCGCGAGTGATAAAAAAATATTTTTTTTTGTTCTTTTCATTCCTGATAGCCAACAATCCCAAGAAATGTCGAGCAAGGTTTGGTCTGGACCAACAGAACCACTGGTGCAAACCTTGTAGGTAAGTGTGAAACTTTCAGGTCAGTAAGTAGTCCTTCCTCTTTACCAGAACTATTGGTGCAAATCTTGTAGGTGAATGTGAAAAGTCCACTTTCAGGTCAGTAAGTAGTCTTTCCTCCTTACCAGAACCATTGGTGCAAATCTTGTAGGTGAATGTGAAAAGTCCACTTTCAGGTCAGTAAATAGTCCTTCCTCTTTACCAGAACCATTGGTGCAAGTCTTGTTGGTGAATGTGAAAAGTCCACTTTCAGGTCAATAAGTAGTCCTTCCTCTTTACCAGAACCATTGGTGCAAGTCTTGTTGGTGAATGTGAAAAGTCCACTTTCAGGTCAATAAGTAGTCCTTCTTACTTAAGTATTCTGTTTATTAAATGTATTTGATGTCAAATTTTGCATATAATTTACACAGTCGTATATGTGGTTGTAGAGTATGTTTTGTATTTGTTTTAAATTTCATTCCTCCCAGGGATTTGGTTAAACCATTAATATTATCTAATGCAGCCGGCTTCTAAATAAGTTAATGTATAAATAAGTACGTGAACACCACATTTTGCAGCTAAGTGTAGAAATATTGTCCAGACAAAGGTATGGGGGGGGGGGGGAGTAATTTATAGACTAATATTCTACTATAAGTTTAACAGGTAATAGTTTCTATTTACGGCTTTTTGAATCTTTTTTTCCAACACCCTGTGTTTCTAAAGTCTGGTAGAGGAATATTTCATTGAAGAATTCTAGGAATTATGGGTCTTTTTTTTTTTAAGAAATGAGATTGAAGTATAACTTTTCCTACTGTTATCATCCTTACTACGTGGTTAAAAGTAATGCAAGTTATGTCTCGAGTGATTGTTGTCCATTGCAGGAGAAAGAAGAAATGTATCAGGTACTTGGATGGAGCAGACTTTGAGGAAAGTGAAGAGAATCTAGGAAGTGTCAGCAGCATGGAAGCTCCCACCCCTGATTCAAAATGTGCAACTGAAAGTGACCAAGATGGAATTAACACCTCTTCTGGACTCAGTTCTTCAATTTCTAGAGATATCGGTGTTAAATCTGAGCTCAGCGAAAACGGCGTGATGACAAGTGTGTCGAATGGGGCACCGTTATGTTCGACAAGTTGCCCACGGAGCAGTCATCACCCCCTGAGTGTTCAGCACTTGACAGAGCCTTACTACAAGAAAACTCATTTATCCCAAGGGGACTTAGGTACTCCTAGTGTTCCCATTCCCCCACTTCCAACTCCTCCCTCTACGGACTCCACAGCTCCAGTGACATCCACTACCACACCTCCCATGCTGGTCGTAAAGTGATGTTGATCTCTTGAGAAGTAAAAGTGTTAAAAAACATTTTAATATTGTTTTGTAGATGTCTGGTTTGATCAAAGGTTTATCACGCGAGTCTGCCAATGATATAAATACAGTCTTGTTCACGATGAGAGTCATCTGGATACTTTAGTTCTGAACAGAAAGCTAATCAATACACCATTTGTGGTTTCTGTCAAACATGAGGTGTGTTTATCCATAAAAGTACATTATATGTAAGAGTATTAAATGTGCGATATTTGTACCATTATCAGGTAACTTCATTCCGTCATTGGCATTCATCTTAAATTATGTTTTCTGTTCACAATCTTTGTTTTATTTTATTTTTTCCTTTTTTTCTACAATTACCTGGTAAATGTCGCTTGTACAGACGTAGCTCAACGTGTTTATTATTCATGATATTAATTTTATTATATTTTTTTATATATCGACCCCTAAGAAATCAACGAACCACTTCTTTATCAGCTTAGATCGTTGCGTGAACATTTAGGGAGTTAGTATATTTCAGCGGTTCTCTATAATGGTTAGTTCGATTGTTGTTTTAACAAACTTTGTGTTTACAGTGACTTCAATTAGCTAGAATGCATCTTAACAGCTAGAACTTTTTATAAAATTGGCGGCTAAACTGACTCTGAAGTGACCACTAAAATACTAGATGAAACGGATAACGTCTTTATCAGACTTTTATTGTTAAGTTTGAAATTGTAAGCGAGTCTCAGTAAGATGGCTTTTCTCTGTAGAGCTGCTTTTAAAGTTTAATTATTGTAGCATTTAAATTTCGATGGGGAATTTAAAGTATCAAAAAAAAGTTTTGAAGAGAGTTTTTGTTACTGATTTTTTTTTCAATTTTGGGGGGTTACTTTAGTTTTAAAAACAAAACAGAAATACTAAGTACGTACAGAATGCCCCCCTACAGTAGCACAGCGGTATGTCTGCGGGCTTACATCGCAAAAAACCGGGTTTTGATACCCGTGGTGGGCAGAGCACAGATAGCCCATTGTGAAACTTTGTGCATAAATTCAAACAAACAATTTCTGCTTTTTTAAATTAGTAAACGTTTATGTAGGTGTTAGTATATGTAAATATGATTTTTATCTAACGTTGATTTTCGTTTCATGTTTATTAGTTTTATCAGATTTTAAAGATTTTTTTCCCCAATGAGTATGTAATATTTGAACACATACAACTGCAAATACGAGTATAAAAAAAACCTGGAAAGTGCAATATAAAAACAAATGCCACTAATTTCACTACTCGGCTTGTTCCTTTTTTGTAAAAAATAGAATTTCTATGTAAATGCACTCGGTTTTCTCTAAAACAAGATTGAATTTGTATTGAATGTTTAAAAAAAAGGTTCATAAACTCTTTAAAAAGGTGAAAGTTATAGTTTTTATATTTTTAATCCAGGGCCAAATTTCTTTTGTTTTTTAACAGGTTATAAATATTCTCGAATACGTTCACTTTATTTTGAATTTACAAAATCTGCCAATAGATGGCAACAGTGTATAATGGAGTAAACTGGTTTCTCTAAGGAAATAATTTCAAAAGAAATAAAATAGTTTATGAACAATATAAAAGTTTGTCTTAACAATACAGATTGACGATATTACAAAGTTTCAAACAACTTGCTTTGTTGTCATTTTTTTCAGTTAAGCTGTTTGTGCGGATATTATAGTGTGACGCCCAAGTATAATGTCTTATTATTAATAGTTGTATTTTCGGATTTTATTATTTTTCTAATTAACTACACCAATTTTAAGCCTTTCTTAGACTTTAATACTGCTTAAAAGTAATGTTTTTAAAATTCACGTTGTAAGAAATGGATTCGTTAAATGCAATATTTATTGTGATGTTTATAATTGTTTTAGAAATTTTTGGAACATTGCTATTAGAGAAAAAAGGGGGTATCCGCGTTGAGTGATGAAACTGATGTTTTGACTTATATTTGTACTTCTTACTTGATTATAAGAAAATATATTGTAGAGATACATCTCCCGCAGTCTGATATCCATATTCCTCGTGTATTGTTTGTGTTTAGTAAATGACTGAAATACTATCTTCACTAAAAAAAACCTATAATATATAAACTTTTTATCTACCAATCCAATCATATAGTGAATTATATTTAGTTGTTAAAAAAGCCTGTAGAGGGAGGGTATCTCAACCAACGTACTGACGTCCAGTATAGGTGCATAAGGTTTACTCGTTAATGATTTTGGGTTGTTGTCAGGTTTTGTTGGAGGGAAAACTAAGCAACCTTTAGAGACACACGGAATAATTTGGCTTTAGAAACTTCGTGTGAACGTGTAATTTTGTAAATATTTTGGTGTAATATTATCTGTTTATTTGAACACAGTTATTCAGTTGCAAATTGTTTTGTAGAATATAAGTAATACGTTTGTAAACTCCGTATTTTATCCTAGAGAGAATTTAAATTTAGGAAATGGTCCATGTACTGATTTTCGTTATTAACTGATCGATTGGCGAGAAATATGAAACATTTTCTGTTTAAACTAAACCTTACCGTGTAGAATTTTACACAGAGTTTTCTCTACTTTAAAATACACCCCCCCCCCCCACCACCAGTGGCACAGCGGTATGTCTGTGGACTTACAACGCTACAAACCGGGTTTCAATACCCGTAGTGGGCATATCACAGATAGTCCTTTGTGTAGTTTTGAGCTTAACTACAAACAAACAAACGTTAAAATACTTTTCTTTTATTTGCTAGCCTTCGACCCTCTTACCGGAGGCTTAATCAGGCAACAATGTACGTTGTTGCCCGATAGAGGCTCCGGTAAGAGGGCCGAAAGCTAGCAAATAAAAGTACTTTGACGTAGAGAAAAGTGTGAATAATTCTACATATTAATTTACCTACGTTCTGAGTCTTACATTACAAGACTTGACTGTGTTTAATTATTATTCAAGTTATTTTGAATAAGCTGTTTACATGTGTGTGCCTGCTTCAAGTTGATAACGTGGACAACTCACGTGCTCAGTTGTAATACAATTCAGAGAATAATTTCAAATAAAACGTGTACCTGTGATTTTTGAGAACAGTATTATTATTATCTGTATTGATGTTATTTTCCATTTATAAAAGTTGTTTATTCGGAGAGATTCCTTAGAACGCTTTAACTAAACCTTTCTTATACAACGTTCAAGCCTGTAGTTAGCCTCGTCCTTAGAGGGAGGAAGGGCGAGGGTATTTCATTTGGATCCGTATGTATGAATGTCCGCGCGCGCATCTAACAAAAATAATAAATCGATTTACAGGGGATAGGGTGTCCCCATATAACGGTCATCCCCAAATCTGGTGTCCCCATATAATGGTTATCCCCAAATCTGGTGTCCCCATATAATGGTCATCCCCAAATCTGGTGTCCCCATATAACGGTCATCCCCAAATCTGGTGTCCCCATATAACGGTCATCCCCAAATCTGGTCCGGATTCTGGATCATTTTGAAACATTTCTATAATGGAGATATATAGGGTATTTTCTCAATCTGTTGATAATAAATGTGTAATAAGTGATCGGATTAGGACCGAATTTCAGGCGCTCGTTGAAACCAAAAATCCAAAAACTTGCGGCGGGGCGACGATAAGTAATCTCTCTGTGTCTTGTAAAACTTGCGGCGGGGCGACGATATGTAATCTCTCTGTGTCTTGTAAAACTTGCGGCGGGCCGACGATATGTAATCTCTCTGTGTCTTGTAAAACTTGCGGCGGGGCGACGATATGTAATCTCTCTGTGTCTTGTTGTAATAATGAAAATTGTTCAAAGGGCCTAACATGGTCTCTTGGTTAGGGCACTCGACTCGCAATCTGAGCGTCGCGGCATCGAAACCCGTCACCGAACATGCTCGCCCATTCAGCCGTGGGAATGGTATAATGTTTCGGTCAATCCCATTATTCGTTTGTAAAAGAGTAGTCCAAAACCAACAGACGTACTTGTGGTTTTAAGTTGGCACTTTGATAGATAGAGACAGTTAACTTAAAGATTAGGGAACGTTTGTACTTTTCCCGATTCGAAAAGTTTTATACACAGCAACGAGACATTAAGTATTTGTTGGGTTTGTTTTTGAATTTCGCGCAAAGCTACACTAGAGATATCTGCGCTAGCCGTCCCTAATTTGGCAGTGTAAGACAAGAGGGAAGGCAGCTAGTCATCACCACCCACCGCCAAGTCTTGGGCTACTCTTTTACTAACGAATAGTGGGATTGACCACCACATTATAACGCCTACACGGCTGAAAGGACGACCATTTTTTGGTGTACAGAGATTCGAACCTGCGACCCTCAGATTGCGAGTCGAGCATCTTAACCATCTGGCCATGCAGGACATGACGTCAAAAAATATTCAATTTATTATTATAAGCACTTTTAAAAAGAAAAAAAGGAGTACATATTAATAAAAATATATAGGATGTGAAAAAACATTACTTGTATACCTCCTACACTTACAAATAACACCTGGTTAAGCTTTAATTACACAGGACTGGGATGATTTTATTGTCCTGAAATTTTTACATGTTCTCCAGTAATTCCTTGTATACTAGGAGGTATACAAGTAATACAAGGAATTATCACTTTCGGATTCAGTGTACAGAATTTACTGGAGAACATGTAAAAATTTCAGGACAATAAAACCATCCCAGTCCTGCGTAATTAAAGCTTAACCAGGTGTTATTTGTAAGTGTAGGAGGTATACAAGGAATTGTATACAAGGAATTACTGGAGAACATGTAAAAATTTCAGGACAATAAAACCATCCCAGTCCGTAAGTGATCCATTTTTCTCCATCATGTACAGATTTTTCACAAAACGTCATAACGCAATACATAAAAGAAAGACCACAACACGTAGTTTTGAGACTAAAGACGTAGATTTCACACATACACACAAAATCAGGATGAATGAGGATACATATTCGTTTGACATCAATTTTCTTCCCTTTTCTCCAGTTTGTTTGTATTTTTGTTAACAAACATAATAATAAAAAATGTTCATTGTGGTAAACGAAATAATAATTTGATCTAAGCAAAAGTTTTGTTTCCTTCCCGATTTGTAAAAAAATGTGATAGAAAAAATTAATTTTATTATTTTCGAAATCTGCGTAGCTAAATTATGGAAAATCCGTTATTAAAACCAAAACAACTTTTATGAAGTTTAAATTCGCAGACCTGTGTAATCAGTACTCTAAACGAGATTTTTTTATTGTTTCAACTAGACATAACACAACCCTGTTTCTGTTAATGTTAAAATAGAAAGTGAATGGTTGGTTGTTGTTAAGCATGAATAGGTTATCTGTGCTCTGCTCACCAGGGGTATCGAAATCCAAATTTTAGCGTCATAAGCCTGCAGACTTGCCGTTGAGCCACTGGAGAGCAGAAAGTAAATGCGACAGTTTACATGATTGTTTCTGAAAAACAAAAGTTCATAAAATCAAAATAAACATTGTATTTTAAACGCTTTTAAATAAGGCAACTGCTTTTTCATACGTTTCATTAAACATTTGATTTTATAAGATCAAACAAAAGTAACCATAAGATATGGACATGCTAAACGTACTTTAAATTAATTTAATTCATATTTTCAGTCTTTGCTTTGTCATATTTTTTTATCGTTTAAATTAAATTTCTGGCCATATTCGACAAAATAGCATTAAAAGTTTTCTATCAAAATTGTTTTATAGTACTTTGACAAGCCGAGTGTTATCTAATAAAAAAATTTTGTCGAACAGGTAGAACTCAAAATAATATTATCTGAACTTATAAGCAATTAAGTAGTCAACAACTTTTTTTTTTTTTACAAACATGATACCTTCCTTTCTTCGAGTAAATTGTGAATTCAGTGTTTGCATGATTGTTTTCTTATTTGAGATAAAACAGTAGAGGGCTACAAGTATTTTTCCTTCGATGGCAAAATGGAAAGTAATTTCTGTAAACGTGTTTTTTTGTATGTTTCAATAAGATGTCGATTGCTTATTAAAGCTTTTCCCTGACGACGAAAGATGTTTCAAAAAGAACCCATAAGGAGAGGTTGACCAAATCGGAACGTCGACTCCCTATGTCACTCTTGGGTGGTCGTAAGAGTATATGCTAGGTTTGGTGACAATAGGTCCAATGCTTCGCCAGTTATAAGCCGACACACACACACACACACACAAAGACTTTCGTGAAATAATGGGTTAGATTACTGCAGGTGGAAATATATCGTTGAAAATGGTTATTAAGAAGTATAATTTGGTAGAGCCTAATAGGGGGCTTCAGGTTTGAAACCTACTATGCCTTTTCGTTATATTTTATATTTCTCCAGGGACGGTGTGGCCTAGTGGTAGCATGACGGGTTGCAGATCAGAAGAGCCAAGGTTCCAACCGCAATGTGTTGGTGAATACACTCTGCGTTTTTAGTTGTTGTTCAATTAAACGAGCAGTTGAGTTACCGTAGTATCAGCCCATCTCTACTCAAGGCATTCAAATATTTGTACAATAAGAATTAGTAATACGTCTTCCTGGAGTTAGGGGACGGAGGAATTAAGTAAAACATTATTAATATAACTTAATCAAACTAGAAAGTAGCAAAGAAAAGTAACTGCTATGCAACTAAACACTGCCTATATTGAAATCCATATATTTAACTTGAGAAATAAGCTTTTTTGTTTTGCATAAAACTGCAAGATTTGGGATAAAATGTCCTTTTCACTAAAAAATAGCTTTCGTCGATATTTCAATACAAGTGGCATTTGTAACGAAAAAAATACCTCAGCTGACCGGTCAGTAACCTTTCCTCGTCTTTTAATTGTGTTGCAATTGGTTAGTTCTTGTCTTTACAGGAGACTATTCATTTTTGAGAAACGTTGCTAACTTTTAACTTCGTGAAAGCTAGATGTTAGTCACGAGAGTTGCATTAAGGAAAGCCTTAATCATTTTATAATATGTCAAAGTTTCTATCTATCCAACTATATTCATGCGTGTGAGTTGCTATGGTCACAAGTAGTTTTCCATTACAAAGAACAGTGACCTCTCACCAATTCAAGTTATATATATATATATATATAGATTTGATGCGTAATAATGTTTCCACAGTTCAAGTTTCCTGGCTGAGTGTGTAATCGTGTACAAGTTTAAAAATAATTGAAAAAAAAATTAACACATCTCGTCAAACTAATGAGAAAGTGATGACTTGAGGCGTAGAATGTGCTGTATGAAATGAAAGTTTAAATTACATCATACACGCAAACACGTTATAAATCTTGACACATAAGAAAGGAGAAAACAAATTTCAAAAATCGACATTTAGAAGTTCAGCTTAGTTCATGTAAGCGCACAAAGGTTCTCAATTCTGCGTGTCGCAAAGGAGGATTTTACGCATATAACTAAATATATTATAGTTTTATTATATCAAAGATTATACAAACTTTTTTCTTCAGAATTACAGTTATAATTACAAGTTAAGTAACTAATCAATATTAACTTCCGATCAGAGTAAGCTACCTACTTAAAGTAAAACTAAAACTAAACTTCGTAATTAAATATTCTTTTCTTACGTTTCTATTTATAATGATTAGAATGTATTGTTTCATAAGTTGGGTTCCTTCGCTGTTAATATTTTCGGCCATGAAAGGAAGACGTCTACTACCAAGTTAATCCAATTTCCTGAATGTTGACGTATGTCACCAAAGTTATATTCAGCCAATGTTTTGTTTATCTTGTTTCATCAAAGCAGCTTTAATACTTTCGTAGATACGCTATGAAGCGATAGACATAAAAGCAAAACTAATACCCTATACCAGTTTGGAGGAAAAATATTTGAAAATACCCTTTAATGTTTGCAGTTAATGATTGTTACTTTTATTCTAAATGTAAAATAACATATTTTTTTTTCTGTTTACTCTTAACTCTTAAATACTG